>NW_003852707.1:0-20523 GCF_000181295.1 Otolemur garnettii
CATCTTGTGACTGCACTGCAGCCCACAGCACCTCTTCCAACTTCTGGTTTTTATCCTTACTCATCTTCCTCTTTAAATTGCATTTATCAATTCATGACAAAGCTGCTTCCCAAGGTCATCCACCCTTTAAATCTACTATCCTTTAGAATAAAAAGTTTTGAAACTGATGAATACCAACCTAGAACATTTTAAAAGACATGTAATTATTTCAATCTGGTTTTTCAGAATCAGGAAACACTCTTTGCCCAGTGGTGAAACAGAATTTCTACAATAGGGAACTACTTCTTTATCCCCAATACAAACATAGCCTTGGGGTGACTTAAATGAAAAATATGTGCAAGAACTCAGACAAGCACCATCTAAATTTATGATGTTCATTTCCTACCCGTGGCCTAAAAAAAATGATTTTGCAGGTTGTGAGCAGACTTACT
Source organism: Otolemur garnettii (assembly GCF_000181295.1). Taxonomy (NCBI): domain Eukaryota; kingdom Metazoa; phylum Chordata; class Mammalia; order Primates; family Galagidae; genus Otolemur; species Otolemur garnettii. Next base: position 432 of record NW_003852707.1, read on the forward strand.
GGGAAAATCAAACGTATTTATTGAGTTATGGTTTATATCCTTCAAGAGCTACCAAAAAAATGCTATGCATACACATCCCCCAGGCTATATATAACTGTTCCATGCCAGCTCAACTCGATGCTACAGTCATTATGCCAAACGTATTGCATCAGTGTGCCAGAATTACTTCATAGAAATATGATCACCAATTTGAACTGTCAGGATAAGGATGGTTAATAAAGGGCCCATCTTGACTTAAAAAATAACACAGAACAATTTAAGTTTCAATTAAAGCTGTCCTAGGGAAGAAACTGTCTCTTTTCTAATCCCCTATCAACTTACTTTTTTTTTTTAAAATATGTACTATGTTTGTTAATAATGTGAAACTTTTCTAAATGCATCTTACAAGAGTACATGTGAAACTTAATAGATGTAGAATATGAATGTTTTAACACAAAACTAAGAAAATGTCATGAAGGCTATGTTAACCAGTTGAATGAAAATATTTCAAATTGTATATAAAACCAGCGCATTGTACCTCATGACTGCATTAATGTACATAGCGATGATTTAATTAAAAAAAAAAGGAAAAAGACATAATTTACTCAATTACCATGAAGAAAAACTTTTAATTCTTTCATAATTCATTATTTCCCCTCCCCCAACATCTCCCCACTTCAACCCTTCACCACTCCTGCTCTGTCCATTCTTGCTCCAAATTGTCCCCTATGTCTATCTCCTCTTTGTTCATACCTTCATTGTACCCCACCCACACCAAGAGCATCCCAATTGTTCTCCTTATTTCCAATCTTTCTACATAAATCCTGACTCGTCATTTTAAAACACAGTTCTGACCCAGCAATCAACATGGTGATTGTTATAAAAGTCTTCGGTCAACATCTGTTGGATAGATGGCCATGTCATGTTCTCCTGCTTAACAACTTTTGACTCTATTCTCGCCCCCAGCATCTCCTAAAGGGCATCCATTGATTAGGAAGGCACTGTCTGCTCCATGAGCAGTCATTACAATAACAGCATCCTTACACATAATAATAGTCATACACTGAGCTGGATATCACATACCTTTTAAAGTACATACAGCCTTACCTAGCTGATGAGAGAACTGAAGCTTTTATGAGGAAAAACAGATTCCAAGTAGCAAAACTTGAATGTAGCTCTTTCTGACTGAGCCCTATCATCATATCATTATCTGAACTAAAGCAAAGTTACAGCCAGGCTTGGGGGTTCACACTTGCAATCTTAACACTTCAGAAGGCCAAGGCAAGAGGATCACTTCAGGCAAGGAGTTCAAGAGTGGCCTAGCGAGACCCCATCTCTACAAAAAAATTATTTAAAAATTAGCCAGGTGTGGTAGTGCATGCCTGGAGCCCTACTAAGGACGCTAAGGCAGGAGAATGTATTAAGCCCAGGAGTTTGAAGCTTCAGTGAGCTATGATCACATCACTGCACTCCAGCCTGAACAACAGAGCAAGACCCTGTCTAAGAAAGAAAAAAGAGCCCAGATACAACAAGAAACAGCATTTAAGTCACCACTAAAGAGCATAACTTACCATTCAATGGGCATTTTAATGCCTTCTGCATTACTAAAAGTCATCTTTTCCAGTGTCAAAACACAATAATTGGGGCTGGGTACCTCTGTTCGGATAATTCTCCTGCTCTTACATACCCATTACTGAGAAGGCACATACCCAGTTTTTGTTTTAAGAAAGTAATAAGGCCCTTCAGGGGAATCACAGCTTGGTCTCCGCACCGTTCTGGCAAATGCAGAGCTGTGTCTGAATACTAATTTCTTGATCCTAAGCGTAAATTAAAACTCAGGCACGGTTACAACCCTAATGCAAAATTAAATAGCCCCCAAAACTATTTTCCTGGCAGCACCATTATTATTCTTAGAGCTAAAATTAATCATAAATTTTTTCATCTAGATAAAAATTCATCAGTCCAACCTACTTTCTCCTGTGATTCCTACTTATTTGTTAAATCTCACTTTCAGCATCGTGACCCCAAGATCTAAAAGAGGAAAGGTTTATGAAGTAAAACTAAAAATACGGATTTAAATACTTGAACCTCACATTAGCATTCTTTTCTTCCAGGAGGAGCAGGAATCAAGGAGACCCTGACAATCAAAAGCAAAATTAAAGACTTTAAAGCCGAAATCTGTAGGGTTTTTCTATTAATTCCTTCAGACGTGAACTCCAGGGGGATTTCCAAAACCCTCCAGCTAAAACACTCAAGAGCTTCATCTTTTCATTTTCAATTCCCCCAAATCTAGTTCTGAATCTCTGGAAAATGCACCACAGGTTCAATATTTCTGTTAGCCTATTTCCTACCTCTTTTTTTTTTAATTTCAGATTATTTGAGGGTACGAATCAGTAGATTATGTTGTTTGCATGTCTAAGGTGAGGTTCAAGTTGGAGTTGAGCCCTTCACCCAGAGGGTGTGCTGTACACCCTTCCATTGTGCCCTTAGGGGAGAGCTCACCATTCTCCCTCCCTCCCTCCTTTCCTCTTCCCCAGTCACCCCCTACTTGAATACACTTGTGTTTTGCCCCCATGTTGAATATGTAGTTGTTTTTCAATTAGTTTCCTGTTAGTACTGACTACACTGGATACCTACATCTCCATTCTCCTGACATTTCTTTCAAATCCATCTAGGTAAACACAAAAGGTGTGAAGTCTCCATCGTTTTATGGCTGAATAGCACATACACCCATGCTCAATCCATTCATGACTTGATGGGGACTTGGACTGCTTCCACATCTTGGTAACTGTGAACTGAGCTGCAACAATCAAGTACAAATGTCCTTGTGATAGAATGATTTTCTTTCTTCTAGGTAGACACCTAGTAATGGGATTGAGGAATCAAATGGAAGGTCTATAGTTAGCTCTTTGAGGCATCTCCATACTTCTTTCCATAGAGGCTGTATTAGTTTGCAGTCCCACCAGCAGTGTAAAAGTGTCCCCTTCTTTCCACAACCACACTGGTATTTGCAGCTTTGGGATTTAGTGATGTGGGCTATGCTCACTGGGGTTAGGTGGTATTTCAGGGTGTTTTTGATTTGCATTTCTCATGGTTGTGCAGACTATACTATCTATTAAAAAAACAAACAAACAAAAAAGTTACAACCCTAATGCTAATCCAAAAAAACTCTGGTTTTCCACATGCCAGGTATTGTGTCAAGCACTGGAGAAACAAAAATGGCAAAGGTGTGGGCCCATCCCACCCAGAAACTTGTTTTCTAAGAACCTTCCATCCTGTGACCTCAGCCCATCAATAATATCAATAGTCTGAAGGCCAAGCGATGGCCCAACATGTAACTGAATGCTATTTGCATGCTTTTTAATTTCTACATCTCAGGAAGCATCTATCATAGAAGCAGCGGCTCACAGCAGGAGAGGCAGACAGCAACACTTAGGAGAATGAGTGCTGAGGTCAGAGAGGTGTGCCAGATTGAACTCTGCTACTTACACTCGCACGTCCTTGGCAAAGCTATGTAATGTTTGGAAGCTTTAGGAAAGGAAGGGAGCAGAGGAAAGTAACGAAAGAACTTACTTCAAAATGCCATTACCAGTGAGAGTACACAGACAGTACCTGGCACTGGGCCTGCCAAGTTTAAGTTCTCAGTGGAGGCTTCTTCTTGACATGGTAGGACATGAGAGCAGTAGCACTTACTGTGCAAAGTTGAGCCTTTCAAACCTTTACACAACTTTACATAACACAAAGCCCCACTAATGAGCTTTCTTGGAGAGAACAGGGGCCAGTGTGTAAATCATCATGGCAATGTCTCACATATTTTAAAATATTTGGTGTCTATCTTCTTCGTATAAAAATGCCCAGAGGGGAATCATTTCAAGGTATCACTTAAGTAGCTTGGGCTTCATTTCACATAAAAACAAGGTAACCTGGTGGCCAAGGACCAGTTATCACTCCAAAGTCCTAATGAAATGAACAGAGACGTCAGAATAGAACTTAAATAGGATATATTATGGTAACAGGTGAGTACTCTAACTCTTCATCACACTTCAAAGAAGAATTAAAAAGCCCTCATTCTACTCTTAACAGGCTCTGACAATTATTCTGCTATTTGTATCTTTCCCTCAGAGGAATGCTACCTATGGTTAATCTTATTTAATGACTCCATTATCTGATTTTGTTTTGGGCACCTGGCTTGCAAGTATGTTTTGGGGACCTACCTGCTAAATCTCACAAGAACATTCTGGTAAGCTAACTAGCCATAGTTATGTATCAATTATGGTATCAAGTATTGCCAACATTTTCCAACTCTGAACACTCCAGCAATGCTTTGAACAATGTCTCCTACTCGGCTTGCTCATTCAAAAGGGAAATTTAATCTAGAGGAAGCTAGAGCTTGGGAATAGATGTGAACACAAAAATGTATGAACCTGAACAATTCACAATATTTGGGGGTTAAGGGACTGCATTTTCCAAAATCTGAAAAAACAAAAAATGCCTTTGATCCCATTTAAGATGGAGTCTGACTCTATTGCCCAGGCTAGAGCCCCATGGAGTCAGCCCAGCTCACAGCAACCTCAAACTCCTGGGTTCAAGCCATTCTCTTGCCTTAGCCTCCCACATAACTGGGACTAAGGAATATTTGAATTTAACAGTTTCTGTAGGCCAGATAATTTTTCTATTTTTAGTAAAGACAGCGTCTGACTCGTGCTGACACTGGTCTTGAACCCCCCACCTCTGCCTCCCACAGGGTTAGGATTACAGGGTGAGCCAGCAAAGGCAGTCTTACCCAGATCTGGAAGAGAGAGCAGCCCAATTCCAATGACAATAAAACAGCACAGGTACTACCACTGGGTGTGTCTCATGTACCAGACACTCTGCATTACAATTCCTCATCTCTCACACTTGTAACAGCCCTGCAAAGTCAGTACAATTATCACCTTTTTTATGAGAAGAGAATGGAGGCCCAGACTGACTTGTCTAAGACCCACTCAGATATTATTAGGTCTCAAACACCAACTCAAACGGCTTCAAAACCCAAATTCTTTCCATTATTCCACACTGCCTTTTCCAACAAACTTCTTTTCCAACAAAGCATACCACACACACAGATTTGAACAAAACTCAAACTCCTAAAAAAGGGAAGTGAGAGAGAATCTGGGTTTTTCAGTGATTAAATATTTTATTTACCCTACCATCCAACTTGTATTTAGACCTGGACACTTTAACCAAAGCCCATTTGCAAACCCACGTCCTCTCCCCTCTAAAATGTGTGTGACGCTACTTGGGCTGGAGCCTGTTTTAGGAAATAACTATATTATGTAAAATTTTCAGATGATCCGACCATATGACTTCCTAGCTATAATTAGCTCTGGCCTGAATAAAACTGGATGGGGTGCCCTGAGAAGGCCAAGCCAAGGGGATGAGTGGAAGTCTTTTTAATAAAGCCCTGTATTGCGATCGGCCAATATCCCATTATTAGCATAGTAACATACGAAGTTTTTGCAGCAACCAACCACATGTTTGATCTTTGTTACATCCAGTTTAAACTCTGTGACTTGCAGACAGCCACAGGGCTCCAGGATTCAAAAAAATTCAAGTCAACAAACATTTGAGGCACAAGAACTACGCGCCAGGTATACCATGAGCAGAGTGTGTGTGCTAAGAACGCCCCTCTTCTCAAGGGGTTTACTTTACATTCCATATTCACCAAGGGGTTGGCAGCTCTTAGTGAAAAGCTGCTCATAATACATTTTAAAACATGATCCCCAATGAAATCTCAAAATTGCATAATTGCCCCCCAATTCAAATTGAAGGTGTAAAATGGTCTTATTTGTACAGAAGGAAGATGGATTTATAAAGGGCTCAAGCAACAAAAAGATGGAAAAAAAAATACCCTACCCTACAGATAATACTTGTGCATCTTCTCCCCTCCCCCCCCACTCCCTCCTAATATTTTATCTATTGTGTTCACAGAACACCCGCAGACCCTTTTCCTCTTATATAGTAATAGAAACAGAGACTTAATCGAAATTAGCAAGATTAACAAGGTTCCCACTTGTTTAATTAGGATAAACTAAAAATGCTTTAAAAATATTTTTTATCTTTCAATCAAAGAGAATGATTTCTCAGATCCCTCGTATATAAAAATGTAATTCACCACGGCATCCATGATCTTTCCTGGCACTTAATATTTTTAGGTCAAAAGACTTTCCTGGGATTTCAAATCTGTATTTGCAACAGATATTGATAGTGAAATAGCTATCATCTGGTTGACCCCCCAAGAATTCTCAAAGAGTTTTGTTTGGGCCTTAATGACCTTCCCCACACACACACACACACACACAAAAAAAAAATGGGCATCTACCGCCCCTCAAACTTTAAAGTTGGCATAAACCAAAGGCAAATTTAAATTTTAAAAAGTATCCTGTCTGATGCTAAGCTAATTATAAATAAGCAATGGTTTGAAGTTTTAAGTAAAAAGAAACTCCAAAAGAAGGTGTGTCTCCAAACTAAAATCTCTTTTTGTAAAGACTGAATAGGACGATGCATCTGTAGTTCCAATTTCCAAAACTAAACTCCTAGAAGAGAGGAGGGTAACATTTAAAACACACTCTGGAAACAGACAAACACATTCTCCAAGCGAAAGAAAACTGGCAAAATGACAATTTTTAAAAGCCCAACTCCCAGTGGAGCTAAGAAATTTTTACTCATAAACAGAAACTAGTAAAAATAAACAAGTTATAAAGGTGTTTAAATTGCCACAAATGTCAAGGAAAACAGCTGGCAGGACAGCCAAGTGCTATGAGAAGGAGCAAATCCTCATAGTGGGAACTGCTTCCTCCAGGAATGCTGACCCTTAAGAAGTTATCTACATATTTGAAACGGGTTCCCAGGAGGCAGGTCAGTGATTCTTGGAACTGCATTCCCGCACATTCCTCTCCCAGTCGACAGGGCAACTTTCCCCAAGACATAAACCACACACTAAATTCGGCAGTGCCCCTGTCCAAGAGGGCTGTGCTCATTAGATAGGAGTATCTGCAGGCCGGAAATAAGCTAAGTTCAAATGTGAGATTAAAACTAGTAAAATCAAGGAAATAGTTTTACATTATACTTACATATCTCCCTGAATTTCTAAACCCTGCCGTCTGATCAACTCTTCCCCCCTCTTCTGAAGAGATAGCTTTTTAAAAGAAATTCAACCATTATTTTTGTTTTCATCATACCAAAGACAACCCCACATCTCAAATGCGTTATTCAAATGGTGCTAATCTTCAATCCCCGTGCAGCCAATACCTATTATATTACCAGCAGACTGTCTCTCAGACACTGTTGCTCTACCATTCTGATTAATACTGGCAGTACCCTGTTTACTGACACTCTGAAGACTTAAACGTGATTTTTGTTTACCCAAACGTGGTGGCAGCTACAAAGGAAAAACCCTTTTAACTTTAACTAATAATAGATTCTGATAGTCAGAAACCCCCACGTTTACAAACTCAGACAAGGCATATCATTTCTCCCTGAAAACTTCTATTTTCAAGCTAACAACTATCAGTTTCCTAGTAACCCTGACGTCTTGTCTTTGCTGCTTTCATCAGAATGGAAAGTCAGTGTCCTCTAGAGTTTAGAAAATCAGACCAGCTATTCTTCTTAGCAAAGCATCTCAAGAATGGGGGAAAAAAGTATCCAATGTACTCAGTCCTACTATGAAAGTAATTTATAGCTTTCATATGAAAGCTATAACCCAATTATAGCCCAAGAATATGGGGGAAAGGGGAGAGAGGGAGGATGGGTGGAGGGAGGGTGATTGGTGGGACCACACCTACAGTGCATCTTGCAAGGGTCCATGTGAAATTTACTGAGTGTAGAATATAAATGTCTTAACACAATAACTAAGAAAATGTCATGAAGGCTATGTTAACCAGTTTGATGAACATATTTCAAATTGTATATAAAACCAGCATATTGTACCCCATGTCTGCATTAATGTACACAGCTATGATTTAATAAAGAAAGAAAAAAAGAATAAGAAAATCAGACCATCGCATTCGTGTTCCCGTGGGGTAGGTAGGTTTAGTCCCAGCACGTACTGACAATGAGCCAAAGGCTCATCCTAACAGGGTTTATGCCGGTGCAGAGGGCAGGAGACAGCGAACAAGGAAATAAACCATGAACAAGAATTTTCAGATACACACGAGCTATCAGGAAAAGAAAACAGAGAGCCAGCAACGCCATTCCTGGGGGTACACGCTGGAGACGCTCCTGCGTGTGATGCCAGGAAACACAAGAGGAATGTTCGCAGAAGTACGATGCCTCATGTCACAGAGCAGGAAACAGCCCAGCTGCCTGTCACGGGACAAGGGATCGCCCCTTATCGATTCACATAAAGGAGCATTAGATAGTAACAAAAACGAACGTGCACAGCTCTGGCAACAACACAGGCATCTCAGGCACGATGCTAATTGAAAAAGACTAATCCCCAAAGTCCCGACAGTGTATTTTCTTCCTCCAAATTCAAAACGAGGCAGAGATAAACTATAGGTTGAATTTAGTACTACTGATTAGGGAAGTGTGTGTGTGTGTGTGGTACAAGCAAGGAAATATTAAACACAAATTCACATTAGGGGTCCTCTGGGGGAGGAACAGAGATATGCATGGTCGGGCAGCACCTGTGGCCTAAAGGAGTAGGGCGCCGGCCCCATACGCTGGAGGTGGCGGGTTCAAACCCAGCCCTGGCCAAAAACTCAAAAAAAAAAAAAAAAACCCCCCAAAGATATGCATGGTCTGGCTCTCAGTCTGGGTGCAGAGTTCCCTAGCATTTACTTTAGGACCAGACTTTACAACTTAGGTATGTGTTACCTGTATTATTGTGTATGTACCAGATATTACATTCAACCAGCTCTGAAGAAAATACCACGGGGGTATGATAGAGACCCTAGGGCAGTCAGGCCTAAAGCACAGGGTAAGGACAAGTAAAAGTTAAAAATAAAAGGCTTAATTCTCACAGATTAAAAAAAAAAAAAAAGATGAGAGAAGAGGTATCTCCTTCCTTTTCTTAGATCATTTACTCTAGAAAAATTCTAAGTTCTTTCTTGTCTCTTTGAAAAGTATGTATTCTTTTAAAAGGCTTCTGTCAACTCTGTGACCCAGAAATATTTTTTTAATTCTTTATCATAACTGTTCATTAATGCACTTATGGGATACAGTGTGCTGGTTTGATATACAATGTGGAATGCTTACATCTGACTAACGCAACTGTCTCCTTGCTTACTTATTTGTTGTGGCAAAAACATTCATACTCTATTCTTAATAGTATGGAAATGTATCATTGCATTATGCACATTGAGGACCTAAGAACCATCTTTTTGGAATGTGAACATCCAAGAGAGACAGAGACTCTATCTCTTAGGCTCTGACAGAAGACAGGAGCAGTGGGCAGCTGACTCCAAGGTACAAAACTGCCTCCTTTCATAACAATAGGAATTAATTAATCCAGATGGCCACCCCCACTCCCAGGTGAATATAGGATGAACTTGTGTGATAAATGGTGCCGTCCAATCCTCTTACTTGAGAACCTGTGTATAATGGTGTGTCTGCCTGGCTATGTAAAAGGGTGAGCGTTCTTGTCTCCCCACCTTGGCAGGCCCTTAATGGACTGCCTGTCATGTGTGCCACCTGCTAGTTTTTAATAATACAACTTTTCTTTCTCTACTCCTTTGTGGAGTGGTTTCCTGGGTTGGGAAGAGATTTGAGTTTTAGTTATTTTTCATTCACCCATTACTTGGGTGATGTCTCTTAGGCTGGATTCCCAAAGAGCAGACCCCAAGAAGAGGCTTAGTGAGGAAGGGCTCCCAGTTGGCTGGTAAGAGGGAGCCGGGATGAAGAGGGGGGCCATGGCAGGCCGAGTGTAGGTTCTGCCTCAGAAAGGAGCTGGGCTTTCACACCTCCAACCTGGCCAGTTTCACAGGGCAGGAGGGGCAGCCAAGGACACAGCTCGCAGGCACCACTGCTGTAGCCAAAGAGCTACAGGGTCTGGAGGAACTGTCCCCACAGATGGACGGCATGGGCTGCACTGGGAAAGTGAAGCTCTCCAAGTTGAGGAGTGAGAGTTATAAAAAGGCCGTGAGCCAGCCAGATGGAATGGGATCAGAGACACAGGCAGGACCCTGATGCTACGGGTACTTTAGCTCATGTAAAGGAGCTTGGGTTTTAGCCTAAATGCCCTGGGAATTCACTGAGGAACTTTAAAGGAATGACAAGATTCGTGTTTTACATAATGGTTTACATTGATTTACATTTCTGCACCATCAACTCAGAACAGCAACGCAGTGGAGAAACGGGGGCACTTTGGGGCCTCAGCAAATCTGTAAATTTCACAGGACAAACTATGAATGTGAAGTTTAACACCACCAAGGAATGACTTGGTGTTCTTAAATGAACCTTGTCTTTTCAAGGAAGAAGGAGTATGAAGGATGATCTAAATCTGTCGGAGAGCCGGCCAATTTTCCAGGCAGAGAGCTGAGGATGTCTCTCCCAGCATGAAGCCGGGGCTACCCAGAGGCCCCAGAAATTACCTGCAGCACTGGTTTCCATCTGTATTAGTCAAGTCAGAGGTGATGACATCCCTAAATTCCTTCCCTGAGCCCAGCTTCAGGACAAACAAGAAGAGGCCGATTTAAAATAAACTGGCGCTGAGCAGGAATGCACTGTACCCTGGGATGGGGGCCCCTCTGCGGAGCTCACAGAGCAGCGAGGGAAAAGCCCACAGGGTGGGAAATCTCTGTGCCCCGAGTGCCCTTCTCGCCTGCCCCACCATGGAAAAGCCCCATCACAGGTGCAGGTGGCAGCAATCCTGGCAGGGCCCCCAGCAGTCTGGTAACCAGCTTCTTGTTTCCTGGATTCCTTGGTGGTATACCCCAGATTATGGAGTATTATTTTTTTTAGTAAATCATAGCTGTGTACATTAATGCAGTCACGGGATACAATGTGCTGGTTCTATATATAATTTGAAATATTTTCATCAAACTGGTTAACATAGCCTTCACGGCATTTTCTCAGTTATTGTGTTAAGACCTTTATCTTCTACATTTAGTAAGTTTCACATGTGCCCTTGTAAGATGCACCGTAGGTGTGGTCAGACCAATTACTCTCCCTCCACGCATCCTGACCCCTCCCCTCCCTTCCTTTTCCCCTTATTCTTGGGAAATAATACTTTGTTTTATATGGAATCAGAAAAAAACTCAAATAGCCAAGACATTACTCAGGAATAAAAACAAAGCAGGAGGAATCACGCTACCAGACATCAGACTATACTATAAATCAATAGTGATCAAAACAGCATGGTACTGGCACAAAAACAGAGGTAGATGTATGGAACAGAATAGAGAACCAAGAGATGAACCCAGCTACTTACCGTTATATGATCTTTGACAAGCCAATTAAAAACATTGAGTGGGGAAAAGATTCCCTATTTAACAAATGGTGCTGGGCAAACTGGCTGGCGATCTGCAGAAGACTGAAACTGGACCCACACCTTTCACCATTAACTAAGATAGACTCTCACTGGATTAAAGATTTAAACTTAAGACGGAGTATTTTTCTTAATCCTGCCATATCCCTTCCGTCCTTGGGGCCCAGACCCAGAGATTTTCTTTTACCCAAGATGGAGAATGAGGTCATTTTCTTAAGTCCTGGCTTCAGCTTCTGGCCTTGTCTGACCTTCCTTGAGAGCCCCCAGGGCATTAGGACATTAAATGTTACCCCAAAACCCAGCATTACCCTTTGTGTCCATGAATAGGAGACTCTAGCACTTTAGTTTCATACAAACCCCTGGCCAACTATCCTGCACCAGAGCACAAGAAATAGGAGAAAGAGGGTCTCAGACGCTCTCAGGCAGATTTCTTTTCCTAGTAGGTTTCAAACTTATCAAAACGCATCCATCCAAATGTGTTCCAGTCTGGTAGTGGTCAGCTTTTCTGTGTTTAGCTTTTGAACGAACCCCACTGGGGTCACCTACTCATGGCTGAGCGTTACCTGCCTACATCTCTGCACACCGTGAGCTACCCCACCAGCACGCACTGCCCACTGCCCAGCGATTCAACTCTGTCCACGCTGCCGCACAGTCAAGCTGCCGCACAGTCAAACTGCAGTGTTTGTGAAATTACTTGAACCTGTTAGTGCACTTTGTTCTTGTCTCATAGTCATGAAGAATATAAAGAGAAATACTCTGAAAACACAAATGCTAGAGAGAATGGAGACACAGACAGTCGTCAGGCTGTAGGTATGCCCGACAGTCGTCAGGCTGTAGGTATGCCCGACAGTCGTCAGGCTGTAGGTATGCCCGACAGTCGTCAGGCTGTAGGTATGCCCGAAGAAATGGCTCTAGCAGACGTGGTGGGTGCAGAAAGTAAGAAGCCTGCTGCAGAGACATCAGGAATTCTGTGCAGAGATTTGACCAGGGTATTTTTCCCTCAGGCACAAAGTCCTTCCTCTCTACCTCCCTCTCTCTGCCTAATATCATGCAAGACTGTGGCCGGGCACGTGGGGCTCATGCCTGTAATCCTGGCACTCTGGGAGGCTGAGGCAGGAGTTCAGAAGTACAAGACCAGGCTGAACAAGAACAAGACCCTGTCTCTACTGAAAAATAGAAAAATTAGCCGGGCATTGTGGTGGGTGCCTGTAGTCCCAGCTACTTGGGAAGATCGAGGCAAGAGGAGGATGGCCTGAGCCCAGGAGTCTAAGGTTGCTGTGAGCTATGATGATGCCACTGACCTCTAGCCTGGGTGACAGACCATGACTCTTGCCTCAAAATATATATATATATGTCTATGACATATCATATATATCATGCAAGATTATCTTGCTTTTGAACATTCAACTATTTTATAACAGTTTTATGGAAATATAATTCACTCTTTTAAAGTAACACAATTGAGTCATTTTTAATATACTCACAGACTTTTGCAAACATCACCACAATCAAATTAAAGATGCTTTTATCTCCCCACAAAAAGACTCTGCACCCCTTAGCCACCTGCACCACCACCCCCATGCCATGATCCCCTTCCCCTCAGCCCTGGCAGCCACTCATCTATTTTCTGCCTTCACAGATTTGCCACGCTGAACATAAATGGAGGAACACTCGTGTGGCCCTCGGTGACCGGCATCTTTTGCTCAGCGTGACGTTTCATGCTGTAGTATACATCTGTACTTCACTCCTGTTTCGCAGCCAAATATTCCATTGTATAGACAGATCACATTTTGTTCATCCACTCAGCTGATGGACGTCTGGGTAGTTTCCACCTCTTGTCTGTTGTGAACAATGCTATGCGCATTCGTGAATGAGTGTTGGTGTGGATGTGTTTCCATTTCTTTGGGGTAGATCCCCATGAGCGGACATGCTGGGTCACAGGGTAACTCTCTATTTAACCTTTCAAGGAAGTCTAGGCCGTTTTCCACAGCAGCTGCACCATCTTACACCGTTCCCAACAGTGTATGTCCAATTTCTCCACAGCTTCAACACGTCTTTTTTTTACTATCATTGCTCTAGTGAACGTGAAGTGGTTACCTCACTGAGCTTTAGACTTGCATTTCCCTAATAACTAACAAAGTTGAACATCGTTTCACGCATTTTTGGCTTCTGTACATTGAACATTTACACGGCTGGAAAGAAGAACTACATCCAAATTAGGGGACTTCCAGATTCCAAATTTTAACACACTGAGTACTGCCAATATGCTAATGTGTTTTCATTTATTAACTTCATGATGAGCTAATTTTATAAATCTGAACTGAGAAAAGAAATACTGATTTCTTTTATTTTTCATACTGGGGTTTCCTACACAACTTCATTACAATTTTTAAAAGAAACAATTATGAAACCGCTAATCTAATCAGATTTCTCATTTATTTTTGGCCGTCTATAGTAAGCTCGGAGACTTTCAATGATAAAACTGGATTGGGCTAGAGAAATATCAGTCTCTTATCTCCCAGATTATGATAATTACTATCAGAACGAAATGAACAATAAAAATAATGAAAATCATTTTGGGGATGTATTTTAAAACATGTCAAGTACAAAAGTTGTGAAAACTAGAAAGGAAAGCAGATGAATGATCATCACAAGTCAGGAGGGCGGCTATCACGGAAGGGGAGAAGCACCCTGGAGCGTTTCTCTGAGGCTTATAACGTTCTGTTTCAGGTAGTGATTGAACAAGTATTTACTTCTGGTTTTTGTTTTTGTTTTTTTTACATATACATGTGACTGTTAGGTATCCACTTTTTGCCTTCACAGAATTAAAAAGGCTTAAAATTTAACATAACAATTTTAAGATAAGGCATAGAAACAAAAACCTAGTAGAGAATGAATGAAGATAAATACATTCAGAAAAGAAATCAGACGATTGCTGCAACGACGTGTTAAGCAATAATAGTAATAGCAATGCAAAGAAAGTAACATTCACATTGTCAACTAAGAGTACGTCTATCATAGAATGCTTTGACTCTGAGGTTCAGTATGGAGTCAATTAACTTCATTAACTTTTTTTCCCCAAAGTCTCAAAAACTAGACAATATTTATAAATAAAAGATAATTTCAAAAAATAGATCATACCAAATCTTACAGACAATAGAAAAAGAAGAAATACTTCAAAATCATTCTGTTTAATCTGGATACACTTTATATTAAAGTTGGAAACATTATTATAAAGGGGAAATTAAGAAACAACATCTTACTCTGTCGCCCAGGCCAGAGTGCAGTAGTGTAATCACAGCTCAGTGCATACTGGAATTCCTGAGCCCAAGCAGTCCTCCTGCCTCAGCCTCCCAGGTAGCTAGAAATACCAGTACAATCCATCACACTAAGCTAATTTTTTTTTTTTTTAAAGCTGGGGTCTTGCTATGTTTCCCAGGATGGTTTCAAACTTCTGTCCTCAAGTAAGCTGCCCACCTCAGCCTCTTTAAAATGCTGGGATTAAAGGCGTGAGCCACTGCTCTTGGCCAAGTTTTTACTTCTTAATTATTTACCTGTTTCTAGATGCTGTATGAATTTCCTATTTCACAATAAAAAACATTTAAAAGCAAATTTTTGCCCATCCAAAATTTATCAGTAATTAGATGGGACATTTTGCTTTGTGAAAGAATTTACTTAAAATCCATCCAGGGCTGACAATTAAAAGAAAACTGCATTGTCTTCCTTTGATCCTTCATGTTTATTCAAATTGAGGCCACAATGCACATCTTATTTTATTTTATACAGATAAACGTAGGAGGGTCATTTGTCATGGACACATGAGTTACGAGGGTAAGTTAATCTATGCACCTACCCTTCCCAAACACCAGTGAGGAGCCTGCCCCTGGTGCAGATATGCAAGGCTGTCCTTCTGCACAACAGCATGGAACCTTTTCCCTAGGGGTCTCTGCTGCTCCCCTCAGGCCAGGGCAGCCATGGCACCCCCTAGGGACTGCATAGCCAAGGGGAGGGGCAGCCGCAGACCAATACACCTGCACACCCCACCTCCAAGGTGGAAGCTCTGCTCTATCCATTGGCTGCGTTTCACCCACTCCTAAGACTCCATTGAACCTCTATGGGGGTATCCACATGAACCCAAGGTGTGAAAGTGAATACTGTACAAAAGATAAAACTATACATGCAGTAAAAACCCACCAGGGGAGGCTGGACGAATGACTGTAGAATTTGTAAACTTCTGTTGAAATTCTATCATCGGGATTTTTTTTTTTTACTTGCTTCATGCTATTATATCACAAAGATAATTGAAAAGTGATACGATAGCCTCCTTGGTTGCTGTTGCTAAGATTTCCTGAAGATACCTGAAAATAAATGTAATGTATCTGAATAACCTTACATAAGGCATTGGAAGCATGAGTCATCTACAACAGAGGACTCGCATACTAAATACACTGCAAGCTGCTTACTTGTTAACTGAAATTGATCTAAGTTTTATGTTTTCTGGTCTCTGCCTCCACTTTCAAGTTCCCAGCATGGCTGGGCTCCAGTTCAATTTTCCCTAACCACATAGAGCATTAATGATTACAGCAAAGAGTTTGCAACCCACGTACCTGGGTTTGAATCACAGCCCTACAACTTACTTGCTCTGTGACTCAGTTTCCCCATCTGTAAAATGGGGATAATAAAAACCCATGACAGTGTTTGGGAAATGAAAGTTAATTAACAGCCCCTGGCACTTCCTATAGCTAAGTGTTTATTATGTCAATATTACACAGTCAAGTATCTTGACAGTTCCTTTGACCACTTGCTTCGAAAGAAACTATTAAATTTCTATTTCACTGTGAATATCTTTACATATAAACAGAACATCAGGGGGAAAGTTAAAAACATAACTGAACACCAAAAAATTAGTTGTTGCTATTTCCAAAGGAGGAACCAACAGCAGGGATGGACTGCCTGAGAGTGCCCAAGCCAGGGAGAGCAGCGATGGTTACAGAGTAGGGTTCTATGCCAGGAACTTCCTAGGATTCGTGCAGGTGGTGTCTCAGAAACAGCCCGATGCCCTTACTTTATCCCAAGTGCTGGCTCAGTTGGCTCAGCGAGTAAACCATTCATAAGTTATCCTGCTCGGCTCCATACTTCAAACCCAAGGAAACTCCTCTGATAACTGCAGAAATGTGGGCAACCAACAGGATACAAGTTTTCTTACCTTTGCTAACCAAGGGATGACTCCACGTACACCAGGTGCCCTCCCCTCCCACTCCTGAACAACTGGGGGAATGCCTACATGAATGTACAACATTAAAGTGTTTGAGAATACATGCTGCTCTCTATATTTCCTTCTTGTGCATAAATTACAATAAAGACATTCTCAATGGATAGGAATATTAGACCTCTCCACTTCCAACAAAGAATTCAACCCTATCTCCTTCTAGCTGGAGGTATACAAAAGATCTAGGTCTTCACCAGAAACTAAAATTATCTACCTACTCCTATCAAATCTCAGGTGAGGAAATTAGTCTGGGAAATGCATTCTAGACCAATGTGCTAAATCTCAAAGACTATCATGTTGATGCCTCATGCTTATTTAATTCTCAATTTGTCCCCTTCCACTGATCTGGTTCTCAACCGGATCTCCATCCCTTGCATGTAGGGTCATTCTCCAGAGCTTACTGAGTACAGCCTCCCACTTCCTGTCTACAGGACTCTTACTGAGTACAGAATCCCACTTCCAAATGTCCCACTTGCATCCTCAAAAGTCCTGCACTCAGGACTTGCCTGACCCTGCCTACAATATCTGATGCTGATACAAGCCCACTATCTCTCCTCCAAAGTCCTCACTCCCCTCACGACCTGGCTCAAGTCAATGGGTCATCATCCAGCACTCCCATGTGCACCCTCGATTCCCTGCCCTCTCTCCCTTCTCTTCATTTGCCTGATAAAAATCTGCCTTTGGTAAAAACCAACTCTACCTAAACACCAGCATTGTAAAGGTATATCTGACACGTGGGGACCAGTGGGGACCCTTTGACCTTTCCTAGTTTACTCTCACACCCCATAGTATTTCATTTTTCCTCTCTTAAACATTCCAACATCTTCCAAATTCTTACTCTCAACATACTTATTATCCTCCTTGCGGTTCTCTTTTTCTTAGCTCTATGATTTGCTGTCTTTAATTCGTTTTGAAAAATTCTTACCCATTTTTTTAAAAATAGGCAATTCTTCCATCCCTTTCCCTCTTTTTTCCTTCTGGAGCCCAAATGCCTGTATTTGCTATTTTCCTCACGTATCTCAGATATACTGTTGAGTTTTATTTCGTTTTGCCATTTTTTTCCCATTGTTTGTGTTTTGGTTTGGACGACTTTTATAGACTTCTCTTCAAGTTCACCAATTCTGCCTCTGAAGTGTTCTGAAATTTTTGTGGCTTAAAGCCATAAACATTTATTACTTCACAGCTTCTGTGGATCAGGAATTCAAGAGCACCTAAGCCTCCGGCTCTGATCTATGATTTGTCTTGATGTTACTCTCAATATGTCACCCAGGGCTTCAATTATCTTCAAGATCGGCTAGAGCTGGCTCCTCCTCCAACACGACTCATGCATGTAGTGGACTTGTTGGCAGAAGGCCTCAGATCCTCTGCACACAGCCCTTCTACAGGTCACTTCAGTGTCCTCATCACAGTGAATGACCTCCTTCAGGACATGGGACCCGTGAACAAGGCAAAGCCACAATATATTTTATGATGTTGGTTCAGAAGTTGCACAGTAATTCCTACAATATTCACAGGCCAGCCCTCTTCAGGGTGTAAAGACATTACACAAGGCTATGAACATCACAAAGCCGGGATTGTCAGGAGCCATCGTGGAGGCTACCGTCCTTCGTGGAGGCTACCGTCCTATCAAATGAATTCTTCATCTCCAATACTGTGTTTGTCATTACTAGAATTCCAAGTTGGTTTGTTTCTATAGCATCCATCTCTCTCCTAAAATTCCCTATCACCTCGTGCCTTTTATCTTTTCTATTAAATCCTTTAACAGAAGAATCATAGTTATTTTTTAAGACCCAGTAGTTCCAATATCTGGACCATCCCTTGGGCTGTTTCTATTGACTATTTTACTTCTTGACAATGGGTCTTGTTTCTCCCCTCTCTACAACTTGGCTCTTTCGTTTAGCTCATAATTTTCTACTGAGTGCTAAAGATTCAAAGAAAGGAAGTAAATAATATCTATAACCAGAAATGTGCATGCCTCTTCTAATGGACCACTCGTGTGGGAAGTTGAGTTAATCTAGCCTATAGTTAAACTGGGTTTGAGTTTTGTAACTACAGGACTCTACTATCAAGGCTCCAGAGACTTCAGATTCCTTCATTGAAGAACTGTCATGACCTGTGCTTAGTGTAAGGCCTGAAGCATCTTTTCTCTTGGGTTTCCTGCTCCACCTTCACTTACAGCAAGCCCTGCTCACTGGGCCAGAGGCCATCTTTCTCTGGCTTTGGACCATATCCTAGCAGCACAATGCTCTTCCTTTTTACCTGGTGCAAAGCTCAGAGTAGAGACAGGAAGGTCTCTCATTTTCCTTCTTCCAGTCTCAGTCTTGGCCTTGAGTTCCTGCCTCTGCTGTGAGACTTCCTCAGATTTCCTTTCCACTGTTCTGCCAATGATAACCTGGACTATTTTTAATTTCTGTAAGTCCCTGCATCTAAAAATTTGTTAGCATAAATAATCTGAGGCTTATGATGATGTTACGTTTCTCCAGAAAAAAGAAATTAACATTTGCTTCTGCTGGATGCCTTGTCCGAATCTGGGATCACCTTCACCTGGATGATTTTTAGTGATGTTTATGGCCCTGTGACGGCCAGTGTGTTGGTCATTCTTATTCTAATGGCATAGTTCTCCAGGAAACCAGCCCCAAACACAGACTATCTCCTTAGCGGGGCCATGAATTCCAAATTTGTCCTCATACTCTCATTACTTCCATTTCCATGGCATTATAAAGGCATAATTGACAAAAATCATTAACATTTGCAATGTACAATGTTATGTCTGGACGCATGCACGTATTGTGAAATGTTTAACTCTAATTAACATATCTACCACCTTACTTATTTTTCAGGGGTGAGAATATTTAAGCTCTACCCCCTTAGCAATTTACAATAACACATTAACTATAATCACTGTGCTATACAACCGATCTATAAGAACTCGTTCACAGTCTAACAGAACTTCGTGCTCTTTAACCCAGATGCCCCTTTCTCCAACCTCCTCCACCTCCTGGCAACCACCATTCTACTCCCAATTTCTATGAGTGTGATGTTTTTAGATTCCACATGTAAGTGAGATACTGTGGCACGTCTTTCAGTGCCTGGCTTACTTCACGGAGCATAACGTCCTCCAGGTTCATCTATATTGCAATAAATTACAGGACTTCCTCCCCTTTTAAGGCTGCACCGTGTTCTGCTCTGTGTGTGTAACCCATTCATCCCCTGGCAGACTGTGAGCTTGACACACATCTTCACTACTGTGAAAAAGACCTGCATTCTCCAAGAGTCTTAAATTTGTCCAAACTGCTTCTAGGTCTCTCAGCAATCTTCTCTACTAAGCGCAGACGCCCAGAAATACGCAGCTCCAACTGCCACACTGCTCTCCAGAC
>NW_003852707.1:20824-29212 GCF_000181295.1 Otolemur garnettii
ACCTTATCCAGGTTTGTTAGTTGTCCTCAACAGGGGTATGGGTCCAAATTCCCTGGTCCATCAACAGATGAAGCAGAAGTTTTCTCTCTAATCTCAACCCCTGCCGCTCACTCCCTTTCTCACGCCTCTCCAGCTCTGCTATCTTTTTGTTATCATAGGCAGAAGGAAGACTGAACAACTTCCTTGGGATCTCCAAGTTAACTTTATGATTCTTCAGATGTGTACCAATTCAGGTCCTCCAAGGAGCCGACTCCAAGGCAGAATTACACCTGTAGCAGTTTCCTGGGGGAAACTCCCATGAAGAATGAGAGTGGGGAGGGAACAGGAGGAGGCAGAGAGAGGCTGTCGACCCAGGTGCAGGTCAGATGGGCACAGACGGGAGAGGGAAGAAAGGAGGCTGCAGTGAGAACTTCAACTTCATCTCTGGGCGAGTCTTAGTGAGGTTGATGAGGGGTGGGAGGGACAGCTGCCCATCACCAGGGTCCCAGGCAGGAAGGAGCTGCAGCTCCCACCTTGCTCAGTCATTGGCAGGGGCACAGCAGGAACTCCACAGCCAAAAGGCTGTCACCAGTTACCCTCACAGCAGCTGAGTGGCACACCTCTGAGGCCACTGTTTTTTTTAACCAGCATTTACTCAGTTTTATACATCTTAAAAATGGATATTTCCATCTATGAGCAACAGAGATCTCTTCTTGCCCATGCTACGTTAAAACCAAAATAGCCAAAGGAAAAGGTAACAGTAGTGTTTTGATATATGTGCTTTTCACAAAGGACCTTAATTTGAGAAACTGTCTACAGATTTTTTCATCCAGTCTAATAGATAATATTCCAAACACACTTGAACTTGGTATAAAAACAATATTGCTAATGTTTTTATATAATTCATTAAAACATGTGTTTTTCAATCCACAAGTAAATTTTAACCTCTCCAAAACAAAGGCATTCTCATTAATAGTAAAGTACATTAAAGGGCTACTCAACTTTTCCAATTTCTTTCTTTTATTCCTTCCTTTCTCCCTTTAAGAAATAGGTTTATGCTCTGTTGCCCAGGCTGGGGTACAGTGGCACGATCATAGCTTACCACAGCCTTGAACTCCTGGGCTCAAGAGATCATCCTGCCTCAGCCTCCAGAAGACCTAGGACTACAGGGAATCATTACCACACATGGCTAATTTTTGTATTCTATTTTGTAGGGATGGGGTCTTGCTACATTGCCCAAACTGGTCTCAAACTCCTGGCCTCAAGTTGTCCTCCCACCTCAACCTCCCAACATGCTAGGATTACTGGCACCACTGCACACAACCCACAATTTCAGTGTTAAAAGAATGAAGCAATAAGGCATAGGATCTGTACGTTATTGTTTTTTTTTTTAATTAAAAAAACAACTTGTCAAGTCAAACTTTACTTACTTATTTCCCTTCTGTAGCTAAGAGTCATGGACAAGCTATCAAACTCAGCAGATTAGCATCTCTAATAAAATCAGAACTGTCAAAGGATTCCCTAGAATCAATCACAGCCCACCAAACCTCCATGGCCTACTCACAACCCCCTTAAAATATCTTCCCAACCAATACTGACCAAGCATAGTACAACTCAGACATTAACCAGCCCAGTGCCATACAGATTCTTCTCAGTTTTTTATTCAAGACTCAGGTTTCCCCTCTTTCTGGCAAATATCAAGTAAACCTCTCTGCAAAATCCGTATGTTAACTTCACATCCAGGAGAGGGAGACCTTACTTCCTGCGATTAGTTTCCACCAGTTTCCTCTGAGTCTCAGCTTCCTCTCAGACTGCTAAATCTAGCACTCTAGGAGGCCAAGACAGGTGAGTGGACCCCTTGAGCTCAGGCTTTCAAGACCAACCTGAGCATGAGTGAGACCTCATATCTACTAAAAATAGAAAAACTACCCAGATGTTGCAGTGGTGCCTGTAGTCCCAGCTACTTAGGAAGCTAAGGCTCATTTGAGCCCCAGAGTTTGAGGTTGCTATGAGCTACAACGATGCCATGCCACTCTACCCAGGTTGACAGAGTGAGATTCCGTCTCCAGAATAAAAAATATTTGAGAAAGTTATGGCATGTTTATAAACAGTTTACATGTGCCTGCCACCACAAAAATTAGTACTTCTGGAGTATCCAATAAAAATCAGGCAGCATGCCCAAAAGAATAGCTAACTGCTTCTTCTGTCATTCTGTGAGATTCCAGAATCTGCTAAGTCTTTATTCAGCCTACAAAGGCCACCCTTTTCATGCACATTCTCCTTTTGTGTTCTTCTTTTAAGAAGGAAAAACCAGAACTCTCGTAAATCTTTCCTTACTGAGGGACCCATTTCTCACTTCAAATCTTCCAGCAGTTTCTGCGGAGAGATTTCTCTGCTCACGTGGCCCAGGCCTCTGGGTTGCCTCCCTCCTAACTGGATCATTCCCTGCAACACCCCCGACCTCCAACCACAACCCCAATGTTCTGGCAACTAACATTTAACGAACTCTAAGTCTTCCGCAAATGCTGTAAGCCTATCATCTATGTCCTCATACGAGGCTCTGATAAAGAAAAGATTGAGCCCAAAGGGGTGAGGCAGGCATCCCTTGAGAGACCTCAAGTCAATCCCCCAGGTAGCACTCTGAGGAAAGAGCCCTTGAACTTGCTTTGTCTCCCATCAGTGAACCATCATCCATCACCCATAACTCACTCTTTACTTTCCACAAGCAGACAGAGAGACCCTACCCAATGCACCACATCTGAATGTATATACCCCACATCCACACCACTTGCTAAAGCTTCCACTATAGTGACACCATTAAGCTATAGCCCAATAATAGCCCAAGAATACAGGAGAAGGGGGAGAAGGATGGCTGGAGGGAGGGTGATTGGTGAGATCACTTCTATGGTTCACCTTTTAAGGGTACATGTGAATCTTTCTAAATGAAGAATATAAATGTCTTAACACAATAGCTAAGAAAATGACACGAAGGCTATGTTAACCAGTTGAATGAAAATATTTCAAATTGTATATAAAAATAGCACACTGTGCCCCATGACAGTATCAATGTACACAGCTATGATCTAATAAAAAAGAAAGAAAAAAGAAAAACAAAAATCCTAGGAAGTAATTTGTCCAAATCAGGAAACCAACTCATTTGGAGTTCAGTTTCCTTACTTTTCCCGGGGTAGAATTCTCTCAAAAATGCGATTTTACTCTCAACAGGCTCCTCCCTAATCAGGAGAAACAACAGCAGCCGCATGTTCACCCTTTCTATCCAAATGAGGGTTTTTTTAACGCCAGCCACAGTGCTCAGGACGGAGATGTACTCAAAAAACGTTTGTTCTCCTCCTTTCCCCATTTCACTAGGAGCCAAAGGGAGCCTTGCTCATTTTTCTCCTTGACCTAAATATAACTAAAAAAAGATGGCGTTTGCTAGTTTATTTGCCATGTGCAAATTGCATAAGCCTCACCTCCATGGGGTATGTATCCTCCCTGTAGCCACGGTACCCAGTCAGCAACACGCCTTCTATATACCAGCCAGGAACACCTACCGTGGTATCACTAGGCACACATGTGCATGCGTGCGTGCACACACATTTTAAACCTGTTGTGGGTTCTAGCAGAAGAAGGAAGTTCCTCCTTTATCCTTCCCTGGAGAGCTGCCCTCCTCTGTCTAGGAAGGTCATTGTCTTGGACTCGGCCCACAGCCTCAGGAGGTATGCAAATGACATGAGGGGGAGAGATGGCATCAAGTCTCCAGACACCTGGCAGCTAGCGGGAGCACAGATGCACCATGCAGACGGTTCCCACAGCCACTCAGAATTCCATTTTGAAAAGCCCTTAGCACTCAGTTGTCATTATATATTTTAGAGAGCTATACTGGACAGAACAACAATACAAAGCTGTGCAAAGCTCAGGGAAGCACCCTGAAAGCCTCACAGTAACCCCAAGAGAGCAGGTAGGTTCTGCTATTATTGACACTTTATCAAAGAGGAAGCTGAGGCTTGACGACCTTCATAGACTTACCTTAGGTCACAAAGCTACTTAGCAAAAAAGCTGGACTCAAACCAATTTTGCCTCTGCATTTTTTTTGCACAGTTTTTTGGCCAGGGCTGGGTTTGAACCCTCTACCTCCAGTATATGGGGCCAGAGCACTACTCCTTTGAGCCACAGGCGCTGCCCTGCCTCTGCATATTTTAAAGCCATCATTTTTTGAACACTTAAAAGATCCCATGCCCATATGAGACATGGTCCGTGCATTGTTCCTTTTCAGAGAAAGAGCAACTTTGTATGAAGATGAGCCAGCTACATCAAATTTACTATTTTTTTTTTTGGCAGTTTCTGGCCAGGGCTGGGTTTGAACCCACCACCTCTGGCATATGGAGCCAGCACCCTACTCCTTTGAGCCACAGGCGCAGCCCCAAATTTACTATATTTTTCACACAAATTTAAGTGGAGTTTAACTAGTAAAAGTTGATGGACTTTAAACTGTGTTTCTCAGCCACTATAATTCCTAAGGTACAGTTTGACTGGGACACTTAATCATACAGTAACAGGTGCTAACATTTACCAGGCAGTTACCATGGGTCAGGCAATGTGGCCAAAACCATATCTAAATTGCCTCATGAATCTTCTCAATACCATCTACCATGAAAAAATGACCACTCAGCCATTTTATAGACGACGAAACTGTACGAGAAGTCAATAAATTGGCTGAACAATACAAAGAAAACTGAAAAGGCGTCAAAACAGTGATCTCTACAGACCCTAAAAATAACAATTATACGATCTCTACTTTTAAGAATAAGCATGTGAACTAGTCAAAACACATTTGCCAGTACTCTCCAAGAGAAAGGTGAATGCTCTTTTAATTTAAAAAGTCAAGAATTAATTAATGTGTCACTTAATAGCATATATGTTGTGAACAAAGCCCCAAACTGTCAGGAACAGTGATCACAGGTGAGATCTAGTGATTGCAAGTCAAGACACACAATCTAGTGATTGTGGCCAGACCGAGGCACCCAGGTGCATGACTGGCTTCCTCCAGGTCTCCCTGGAAATGAAGGGCAATGCCAGGCAGGCCTGACGTTAGCGCAGTCTGTTTCTCTGGCTCTGACTTCAATCCATAAAAAGTGAATTCAGGATGAGGCCGTGGCCACAAGGCCAACCAGCCTTTCCCTCTATTCATCATGCGAGGATCTTCCAAACAAACTGACCATCCAAAGACAGAGGAACTCACAGAGCCTGAAAAGCCCATCTGACATCGCACCTGGACATGTGTCTCTGGACACCTGGGAGCCCAGGGTGCCAGGACCAGCCACGGCA
Organism: Otolemur garnettii; assembly: GCF_000181295.1. NCBI lineage: Eukaryota > Metazoa > Chordata > Mammalia > Primates > Galagidae > Otolemur > Otolemur garnettii. Next base: position 26,132 of record NW_003852707.1, read on the forward strand.
TTCGGATGCTGGCTCAGGTACATGGAGAGGAGAATGAGTGTGTGCACACGTGCACACACACACAACTGCCACTGGGGCGACTTGCTGTGACAGACTGGGTGACTCACACAACAGGAATTTACTGTCCTGTCTCACAGTGCTGGAGGCTGGACATAGCACTCCGAGGTGTCAGCAGGGTGGGCTCCTTCTGCAGGCCCCTCCCTGTGTGCAGATGGCATCTTCTCCCCGTGTCCTAACATGGCCTTTTCCCTATGTGTGCACTGCTGCGGTCCCTTCCTCTTAAGGACACCAGTCCTACTGGGCTAGGGCCCAACCAAATGACCTCGTTTTACCCCAATCACCACTTTAAGGATCCTGTTTCCAAATAATATCACACTGAGGCACTAGGGGTTAGGGCTGCAACATGCGAATTTTAAGAGGACACAATTCAGCCCATAATGCCCACATTAGAATGTCTTTACAATCAGTAAAAATAGTTTCATTCTAAATCCATTTTTCGCATAAGAGCTTTTTTTTTCATGTGAATTAGGGCTAAAATGGAAAAAAGACTAATAAATTCAGGCTCCTTTAAATATCTAACCACAACTACTTGAATGTTTTTAATAAGGAAAAAGAAAAATCCTCATAAAAGATTTAGTCCCACTGACACATTCCACTTGTATAGATTTATTGTGAATATTATATAAAAGGGAATTCAGAGGCCAGACACAGTGGCTCACACCTGTAATCTAGCACTCCAGGAGACCAAGGCAGGTGGCTTGCCTGAGATCACAGGCTCAAGATCAGGCTGAGCAGAAAGTGAGACCCCATCTCTACTAAAAGTAGAAAAACAGAGGCAAGAGGATCACTTGAACCCAGATTGGAGGCTGCTGTGAGCTATGACACCACAGCACTCTACCAAGGGAGACAAAGTGAGAAACTCTGTCTAAATAATTGGAAATTCATCCCATTATGCTTTATATTAGCAAACTTTAGAAACCTCCTAAATGTCCAACATTTAAAGGATTGATTCAATAAATTTTATGTCTTAAACAGCCATCCAAGATCATGCAGTAGAGAAATGTTTATGACTTAGAAAATGCTCACAACACACTATTAATTAAAAATAAAAAGGTGGATCATGAAACACTGAACACTTAACATGGCCAAACAGGCATTTTACCACATTTTAGCCCTCTCTGGTCTGCCCATTTGCTCACGCTTCTACTGCCAGTGTAACAGTAAATTCTACATGTCAACGTGACTGGGTTCTGGGGTGCCCAGATTAAATGCCAATTTTTAAATAAAATAAATTCATACATAAAGGCATAAGGATACATGCCAAACTTATCTCAAAGATGAGATAGCATTTGTTTGCATTTTCAATTTTTTTCAAGAAAGAGAAAAACAGAAAGAAAACTTCTCTTGACAGACACATGCTCTTGACCCAGGTGCTCTGAATCTCTGCCTCAGTTTTCTCGTCTATGATGAAAAGGTAGAAAGACTACTGAAGTGCTTACAGAAAAGGTTTTCCAAACAGACTTTAAAAATAATGAAGTTAACTGCACACATACATGCAGAGTATTTTTTTTTAACTTTTAATTGTGGGCAAATGCCTGTTTAGCCGTGTTAAGTGTGCTCGGTCAGTGGCATTAAGTGCATTCACACTGTTGTACAACCATCACCACTACCCACCTCCCCAAGTCTTCTCTGCAAAGCAGACCCCGTACCCATGAATCAATAACTCTCCACCCCAGGGTCCTGGTGAACCAAATTCTACTTTCTGTCTCCAAATTTGAAGATAGAGTGTTTCTAAATAGTTAATGAAATTGCACCTTGAAGATAATGAACATGAATCATCTTATTTTTCTTTGCCCCAGAGCCAAGCACAGACTCACATACACAGGGAGGCAAGATGAACACTGCATGGCTTCACGTTACCTAACAAATGTCTGCGGCTGCCATTATAAGACTACAGCATTGCCCGAGATGTAGACAGGTACTTTCTAACAGGTGGGAAGGGGAACTGTCAGGCTCCACAGTGTTAGTCCCCAGAGCAAGTTTCAGATGTGAAAAAATTTAATTCTCAAAAAAAAAGTATTAATAAATAAATTTCAATTTTAAATGTACCTACATGTGTGTATATTCCTCTAAGTTCTTTTGAAATGCGAAGAAGAGTATTTACAAGTGTTTGTATGCATGTTGCAAAACCACAAAAGTTGAAAACTGATTAAAACAAGTCCATCCATCACAGACCCTCAAGGACAGCCAACATCCCAGTCCAGGGCATGGGCCCCTACCTACCCTTGCAGCAGGAATCCAGAAATACCCAATTTAGGTAGAGAATCAAAGAGAAAAGAAATGAGTGTTTCCACCTGACTTGTCCACGTTGCACGTTGATACCGTGTTTACCATCCTCCTAACACACCATGATGTTTCCTATTTCCTATTTCCTCCACTGACCTCCATCACCTAGAGAAATGGGTCAGAACCTCTCAGACTAGTAGAGTCTCACACGATTTAGCCCTAATCTCCCCCTCCCGCCATCTCCCCAGCACACCCAAACAGTACCTCATGTTCTTACTAAACTGGACTAGACTTTTCACTGTTTTCTACAATTTTCTCATAATTTTCTCCCTCCACTTTTGCATTTGCTAGTCTCTCTTCCTTCTCCTTCACCCCCTTATCTGAGAAACTTCTACCTGCCCTTTAAGGCACAGCTTCCCGTGAGGCAAGCCTTCCTTAACTCACCACACGCCCAGGTTAGCCCTCTCTGGTCTGCCCATTTGCTCACGCTTCTACTGCTGGTGTAACAGTTAATTCTACATGTCAACATGACTGGGTTCTGGGGTGCCCAGGTTCAACATTATTGCTGGGTATGTCTGCCTGTGAGGGTGTTTCTACACAAAATCGGCCTCTAGATCAGTGATTTTCAACCTGTGTGCAGCAAGAGGATTTTAGGTGTGCCTTGAAAATATTTAAAGATCATTAATTACATTCTTTTCAAAAGAAGTTCAAAGTAAAGTATATTCTTTTAACATTTTTTTGGATCAACATAATTTAAGTGTGCTGTGGAAGTTTAACTATTAGTTCAAATGTGCT
>NW_003852707.1:29466-32858 GCF_000181295.1 Otolemur garnettii
GAAGGAGGAATGTGTCCCTTTTTCTTCCTTGCTGGGACATCTCATCTCTGCTCTTAGACTAGGATTGATAACATCAGCTCCCCTCCTTTCTCAGGCCTTCATACCCAAATTGAATTATACCACCAGCTTTCTTGGGTCTCCAGCTTGCAAGAGGACAGATCATGAGACTTCTCTACCTCTATAATCACATAAGCCAATTATTCGTAATATTTATAAATACTACAAATCATAAACTACATATCATAGATGTTATATTGGTTCTGTTTCTGTTGCTTCTATTTCTCTGGAGAACCCTAACATAACCAGAGTATCTACCGCCTATCATGCCTTCCTCCTCCATAAGACCAGAACCTCCTGGAGGGCAGACAAGGTATCTTAGCCAGCTGTGACTTTCCAATGTATGAACACAGTTTCTGGCTCAAAGTCCCTCATGAAAGGACAGGAAGAAATCACCCACCTATGTGTCTCTGCTGTCCCTGGGTGACAAAAGTCCCTGCAAGGTGGGTAAGTGATTGAACAAGTCCCTCAGCCTGGATCCCCTTCTGCACAACAAGGATGACACCTACTTTCCCTTCCCTGCAGAGACTGGTGAAGATAACAGAGAAGGCTAGAATGGAATTATAATTCCTAAATAGAAGCCATTGTAGAAATTATGACACCATAATTTCAGGCTTTCAGATCACCCAAAATCATCTTCTGACCCTATTAAGGCCCTTCATAGTTTTCTCCTCTTTTCCTATGGGTCCACACGTTCTTTAATACTTCAGCCAGAGACGAAAAAACACAAGGAATTAAAGATGCCCTAAAACCAAATAAGGCAACGTGTTAACGTCAATATTGTACTCAATCTTCCTATCCAGACTAAGTAAACCCGCTGTAAAAAACAGAAACTTTGGAGCAAAGTTTCAGATTTTACTAAGCTAACGTTGCAGTTTTTGAAGTGTAACACTTCACACCCATAAAAGCACTAAGGCCAGTAAGATTGTTCTCACCCAGAGGTACAAGATCATCACACCTCACTTTTAAAATCAAAGCTAAGTTCATCACATTTTCTGTGTGAAAATGAACCTTTGTCTTTAGCAGTAATTACCACACAAATCAAATAGACTTCATTTCAAGGACAGCACTTTCTCACAAGAAAAAACTCCTAACACAGGTTCTTTAAAAGCAAGCCTTCACTAAACACCTTCCGTGTTTATTTTCAAACCCCCTTGAGTACTCCTTTGTGTTGGAGTCAAGCGGAGCTGAGGTTCCTAAGGGTTTCCAGGAACGAGCCTTATGGTGTGGCGCTGCTACCTGCCAGTTCCCTGTGTATCTGGAGAAGGAAGAGGGATCCTCCTCCAAACGTGTCAAAGACCCATGCTTCCAGGAGAATGCATGGTGTCAGGGAAGAAGGAGCCCACCCTCACGAGCAGGGGCTGCCAACCGGCCCCAGAGCAAGGGGTGGCTTCCAGGAGGATGGGACTCCTGGAACGAAGCACTGTCTCCAGGAAGGCGGGGACTCGGGGAGGGCGTGGTCTCAAAGGGGGTGTGGTCTCAATGGGGGTGTGGTCTCCCAGAAGGCAGGTTCTCCGGGGGGCGTGGTCTCTAGGGGTGTGGTCTCAATGGGGGTGTGGTCTCCCAGAAGGCGTGTTCTCTAGGAGGGTGTGGTCTCCATAATACAACTGTGGCTTCTCCCAGCAGAAGGCGCAGGACAACCTGGGGTAGAGGGAAATGATGTCCTCACTTCACTTCCCTTCTGACTGTGCCCTGGCCCTCCTCTTTTGAATTTGGATCTCAAAGTCTGGGAGGCCCTCTTAAGTCCTATTCTTGGTAGTAACTACCTTGCTCCTCCCAATTTCCTGGATTCTCTCTCCAACAAAGGAGTCCACAGTTAAATTACAGGATTAGTCATCATATTTTGCTTATGATACAGGCGTTCACCTATACTGACTCGAATGATCTTCTCAATAACCCTGCAGGGCACATACTACTCCCAGTCCCATTTTACAGATTAAGAAGCAACCAACGCTCAGAAAGGTTGGGTGGCCAGCCTGAGGTCACTCTGCTAGTTAAAAGGTGGTGGGGCTGTTATTTGGAGCCAGACAGTCTGATTACTGCCTCTGGGCTACTGCCTCCTACTTCATTTTCCTAAATATACATTTCTCAAGGGAATAATGTTTTATCCATCTTGGGCTTTCCCTCAAGAATATGATTTCTAGAAGAATTTCCCAGAATGATGTGAATGGAGAAGTAGCTGCTTTAAGTCTAAGTTTCTGACAACGCCCAAGTTATAATGTGTCCAAACACGAATATTTCACTCCGTTCTTACATTCTGCAAAACAGACTTCTTTAATTCAGTATCACTTGCTAAAACTGAAGATGTCATTTCTATTTCATCACTTTTGAAAGCTTTAAATGTGGTAGAATGTCCTATTAATGAAAGACCTTTCCATCTAAAATTTGCAGTACCTAAAATGTTAAAGATATTTTATATATCAAATTTTTAATTAAATCATTACTGTGTACATTAATGCAATCATGGGGTACAATGTGCTGGTTGTACATACAATTTGAAATGCTTTCATCAAACCGGTCAACACCGCCTTCACAGCATTTTCTTAGTTATTGTGTTAAGACATTTATATTCTACACCTAGTAAATTTCACATGTACCCTTGTAAGATGCGCTGTAGGTGTGGTCCCACCAATTGTTCTCCCTCGGCCCATCCTCCTCCTTCCCCTCCCTCTCCCCTTTCTTCTTGGGCTATAATTGGGTTATAGCTTTCATAAGAAAGCTATACATTGGTCTCATAGTAAGACTGAGTACATTAGATTTAACAGTTTTATAAGTAATATGAAAAAGAACTGGTAGCATCTGGGTCACTCCTAGTAACAATGACCGGGCTTGGTCTGTCCTAGAAAATATCTGACTTTTTTACCTTTGTCTATTCTCTAATCCCCATGAAAATGCCTAACCAAAAGACAAGACAAATAACTTCCATACGATTTGATGTAAATTTATAACACACGATTATTTTTCCCAGTGATACCTGTATTCATATGAAATTCAAGTCTCTGCTCCCTTTACAAAGAAATGTCCAGTTGACCACGTGCTAGTCGGGCAAACAGCTAAGAGGGAAAGGGCAAGTTGTGTGCACGCTGGGGGCAGAGTCATGCCGAGGCCACCTGTTCTGCCTGAGCCTACAGCCTCACCATTCTTCATTTCCCTCACGTCAATAATGAGAGCATTTAACTAGTAGAGCAACACAAGAATTTTATTCTCATATGACCTTTTAAAATAATACAATCAGAAGTGTTTTTTTAAATGTGATTGAAATTCATCTCTCTATGAGTCAGCAGGTTGAGCCTACTGAATTCCACCTTCCACTCTCTGTGTCCCTTTGCAAAACT
>NW_003852707.1:33090-36038 GCF_000181295.1 Otolemur garnettii
AGTCCTACAACAGGGAGGCCAAGAATACCCTATGGTGAGATGGAGGGGAAAGCCCTTTGGGAGCTCATAATAAATGAATCATTTGTACCTACAGAGCAGGCGATTGTTCTCCATTCTTACTCAGAATCACATCTAGAAATGTGAGGGGGAAGAGGAGTATACTTCTGGGACATGCAAATAGAGCCCGTGGTGGGATTCTGTGAACCTTATTTAATAAATATTTATATAATACTGAGGCTGTGCAAGGTAGGGCACTTAGGGATAAAAAAGCAAACAACCAAGATACAGGATTAAGGATAAACCAGCTAAATACAAGGCTGACAGCAAGTTACACAATGGAGCATAAACTAAATAGGAGCCAGAAACTCAGTTGTTATTTTAAGAGTCAAGAAGAATCATGATCCCCATTCCTAGAGGCTTACATCCTCATGGGGAGATAAATCAAACAAATGTGGATCCCCACAAACACAAAACAATAATTATTACTATATGTGGGCTGGAAAGGTGGGCATCGTATCAGAGAACGAGAACATTAAGTCATTTAATTCTAGAAATTTGTCTGGAAGGAGAGAACCAAGGGATAATTTTGTTTAATGTTGCAGCTTAGCAAAAAGAGGTCAGATAGGAGCTCTCCTCCCAGACTAAGGTATAGGCTGGGAAAAAGTTTCTTTAATGGAAAAGGTAAACAAAATAAAAATGAAAACAAGGCCAATCAAACTCAAAAATAGAGAGATAAGGGGGGGGTAGGAGCAAAAAATTGAGTGTCAAAAGGGGTACTTCCTTAGTCCCCTCTATTCATGTGTTACCTCACTCTGAGACCCCTCTGGGGTCCACTCACCCACCCCTGACTGGTGTCTGACCGACTCTGGGTGGGGCGCAGGATGTCAGAGGGTTCCAAACAGAAAAGGTCCCTGATTTCATGGAGCTCACCACAGTACTCCACATAATTTATTAATTGCGTTTCATCCTTCTGCCAGTTTTCTAGACTCAGAAAGATCCAATCCTAAAACCAGCCCAAGGACCTTTCTACACTAGAGCTCTCTGGAGGAAGAACCAGGACATGAGCCAGCCAGGTTTGTCTGGCCTCAAGATTCCAGAGCTTTCCGTTATTCTAACAGTATGGGCAAAAAAAAAAAAATGAACAAAAACTAAAGGCAATCCAAGGACAGCAGAGTTGTCCATCTGATATTTTCCTTTTCTATTTCCCATGTTCAGGACTTCAAATGGGCACTTCCCCCCGAGTCTCCCCACAGGGCTACACCCTCCATGCAATGCAGCTACCTTTGACCATTCAATTCTTAGTCACCCACCAAAGGCATTGTGGGAAGTCAGAAGGGAGAAGAAAGGAATGAATTACAATCACTCACTCTCAGAAACAAATAAAACCACCTTTTCTCCACTCTCCTACATCTGACAGAAAGATTAAAATAACAGGTGGAAGAGGCAATTTACAAACGACTCAACCACAGTGGTGTGACTGTCCCCCATCAGAAAAATCTGTCCTCTTTTCTAGCAGACTGATATAGCATTCTCAAAATTTTTACCATGCATTTATTCATATATTCATATTCAGTATATTCATATTCATTCATATACTTAGTCAAACCCCCAAGCATCTTCACATAGGACCCAAAAATGCTCTTGAGAAGGATTCTCAATCTAGAGGGAAGAACAGTGGGCCCAGCACCAGGAGCCATGAGTTTGAGACCCAGCATCACGTATGACCTTGATAAATGTCACTGAACTCTTGAGTCTCAATTAAAAAATGTCTTCAAAATTGACTTTGCAAAGTGGCAGTGAAGTTAAATAAGTTCGAGCGCCTTGCAGCCCAGTGGCTGGTACACCAGAAATACGCAAGTGTTAGTTGATGCTGAATTAGATGTCGCAGCTCAAATTAATGGAACTGAATGTTTTCGTCCACAAGCGGTCCCAGGGCACTGGCACCCTGAGGGAGCAATGAAGCTGTGAAGACACAGAGTAGCAGTAGAGGACACTTACCTGGGAAGGTGGCAGGTGCGCACCTACCTGAGACAAATTTGCAGGCTTTGCCTAGAACAGCAGTTGTCACAGTGCGGTTCCTGGCCCAGTAGCATCAGCCTTACCCTGCAACTGGGCAGAAACGCCCATCCACAGGTCACGCCCCAGGCCCACCCAATCAGAAACTCGGAAGCCAGCCCATCCACAGGCCCACCCAATCAGAAACTCGGAAGCCAGGGCCCAGCAAGCTGCTTCCTAACAAGCCCTCCAGCAGACTCTGAAGCACTCAAGTGTGAGAACTAAACTTGAGTCAAAGGTAGGTGAGTCAAGGTTAGAAAGGCAGGACATTTTGGGTATCAGCCCTATCGCTGTACAAGGAAAATATTAAAGTGCAGGCTATAGCCCAATCCAACATTTCTACCACTGAAAAGAGGGCTGGGGGTTGGAATTTCTTAACTTAGCATAAAGGGGTGCAGCTGACAACCCCTTACCAGCCTGTGTGTCTGTCTTATGACCAAGCTCCAAAACCTATTGTTTTAGGCAAGTCTCTCAGTGCTCAAAGCTGGGTCATGTACTCAAGAAACATTGCTAAACACCATGAAGACAACTTTTAAAGCAAAAAAAGCCCTCTCAGATGTTATCTTCCCTGAAAAACCTCAGTAGCTGGGCTGCCAATCCCCTAACTTTCTCCATTTTCCCCTAATTATCCTAGTACATATTTTTTTTTTTAATTTCTCCAATCAGTTGCTTTGCACCCCTGTTGCCAGGCACTGCCGGGAGGAGACGCTGCCCGAGCACCACCCTCAGGCCTCACAGGTGCCCCCCATGACCCAGGCCGATCACAGAGACCCATCACTGTCAGAGACCCACTGCAGAATCAACAGCCCCACATGCCGGTGGTTTCAGGAACGTGAAGCAATCAGATACTGCTTTTAGATTTTCCAAAACATACAGCTAACATCACAGGCAAA
>NW_003852707.1:36084-54535 GCF_000181295.1 Otolemur garnettii
TTCCTTCTCAAGGCAATTTTCTCTGAGTAACTCCACGTCTGAATTTAACCACATGTTCTTTGCCAACTTAAAAAGGCATATAAACTAAACATCTGTACCCTCATATTAACATGAAATTTTTTAAAAATCTTGCAACATTGTAGAGGAACCTCAGGCAGGTGTGCACCTACCTGAGACAAATTTGCAGGCTTTGCCTAGAACAGCAGTTGTCACAGTGCGGTTCCTGGCCCAGTAGCATCAGCCTCACCCTGCAACTGGGCAGAAACAGCCATCCACAGGTCCAGGCGCAGGCCCACCCAATTTCAAAAAATGTAAATTAAAGGGGCTTATGGGATTTCCCTGTGTATTTCTCTACAGACTCCTAAGAATCAATTATTTCCAAGTAAAAGGTGAGCAGATATATTTCATATATACGTACATTTATATGCAGTTATGGTTAGGTCTTCCCCTGGTTAGCCTGTTAAACACACACAGAGAGGCAGGAATCACAGGCCTTGATGGTGGATTAAATCCACCTGCTCGTGTTGCTATCAGGCAGCACCCTCCAAGATGGGAATCAGCTGGTGAGGTGGCTCCTCATCTAACCACACCCCCAGCCATTCTTAGGAACCAGTTCCCTGAAATGCAGCAGCTCAGCTAGCTCAGGGACACAAAGTGAAAAAGGGGAGCCTGGGTAAGAATCTCAAGGAGACGATACTGTGAGCTTCCCAAGACCTACTGCCCACATTTTCCTGATCATACACAGCGTCGCCTGGGGTGTATAAAGGAGGCGCTGTTCCCTACTCATTATTGGGAGGAGAGATTCCCCCACCAACCCCCCATGCACACTCCTGGCTTCTCTCAGCCTCTCTCCTCCCAAACCTTGTCTGACCGACAGATTTGGAAGAATCCCAGGACATAGCTCAGCTCAGCCCTGCCTTCTCCATTTTAAGTACAAGCTCCCACAGGGCAGGCTGAGAGATTCTGTGGCTGCCCCAGTGGCTCTGCTCCCAGGGAGGCCTCCACAGCACCTGAGCCTCATTCCAGGAATTCAATTAGCAGGCCTCCTGGGCTAACTGCTGGACATCCTCCAGCCAAGCCTCAATTAGGACATTTTGACCTCCCATTTGTCCTGGTCATTGTTTTTTCTCCACTCATTCTGAACTGAGCAGGAAACAGAAGTATCACTACTGGGCGCCCACAGATACCACCAACAGATGTGGTCTAACCACCCAAAGTGCAGGCTCCTTCCTGGAGGTTCTGGGTCTGTAAGTCTAGATCAGCACCCGTCGCTCAGACAAGGAGCCTGAGAGATTCTTACCACCAGGAAAATGCGTGAAACACTGCCCCAAAGAATATTCTAGTATAGAGTTCTCTATTAGGCAAAGTTGGGATAGAGATGAACCAGGTTCCACAGAGGTTTCCAGCACCGTCAGAAGTTTAGTTCTTATTACTCCCACAGGGGAAAATTAGAAAAACCCTGAGCTCAAGACTGGAACCTTTTTACCCAAAGGTAAAGCAGACCCCACGAAGGAATAGAGGTCTTTCAATAATGGCACTAGAAAAAAAAAAGGAAGATTAAGGAGGATAAGGCCCTGGGGAAGCCTAGGAGGAGGGAGGTGCCCATGCCCTATTGGGGTGCACTGGCTACTCTGGCATGAAGCACTTCCAGGCAGAACTGAGACCCCACAGCACTGGGACTGGGGAAGGGGACTCCCCCCAGCATCTCCCACCTCAAGTACCCAGATTTCCTCCACCTCTGCGGCCACACCAGAGCCTGAGTGAACTCAGGGACAAGATGTTAGAAACGGAAGTCACGGTCTCTGAGACAGAATTTGGAAGCCCTTGACATCTGTTACCGCCACAGAAAAGGTTAGCCCATCATGCATCTCAGAGAAACAAAAACTGCAAGGAAATGAGATCCTACAATATTTTCCAATGAGCAAGGACTCACAAGCGGGATTCCTAGCATGGCACCCATAACTTCTAAGTTGAGGTACACAAAATAACATTGGCATTGATATTCTGATGTCATTATTTGATGTGCTGGTCTTTTTATTAAACATAATAATGCTTACACAGCTTTTATTGGTTCACACTTCTTCAGTGTTCGAAACTTTCACTTCTTCCATATGGTCTTAGACTTCTTAGTCCAAATTAACCTCCCTAGGTGCTATAGACTGAATATGCGTGTATTCTCTCCACCAAAAAAAAAAAAAACTATGTTGAAATCTTAACCCCCAGTGCGATACCAGGAGAAGGTGAGGCCTTTGGGAGGTGATCAGGTCACGAACGGGCTTAGTGTCCTTCTAAAAGGGTTCAGAGATCTGTCACAACCCACTCCTGCCACCGCTTGTCAGGGCCAAGGACTGGCCAGGCCTCAGGCCGGCTTAAGTAGGCTCCGGACACCACGGACCACTAAGCTACCTTGCTCAGGAACAATTTCTCTTAGGTGCCTGAGGGCTATCTTTAGCTGACGGGAGAGAAAGAAAGAACGTCTTTGAGAGGGTTTACCTTTAGCAGAGCTTGGTAATCTTCACCAGAGAGTCGCCATGCTGGCGTTCTGCAGGCCGGAGAGGAGACACGGTCAGAGAAAGCGCGTCCGTGATAGACTGCGCATGCTCGTGACTGCCTTCTCCTCCAGCCTAATATAAGCCTGATCTCGCGCCGCCAACACCACAGGTGTAGAGACTGCCAATTCACCACTGCTCTCATCTCGCGAGCTCTCATGCTTGTTAGGTGAGCTAAATCCCTCTCCACGCCCTTTTCACCAAGGTGTTCCATTATTGAGCTATACAGGAGTTTCTTATAACTCTCACTCCTCCTAGCCACAGGCCATACAGGCTGCTACAGAGATCTCCTTTGTCTCTTCTACCTTGTGACCACGTAGCCAGAAGATGGCCATCTGGGAACCAGCAGGCAGCCCTCACCAGATGCCAAATCCACCACCTCCTTGACCTTGGACTTCTCAGTCTCCTGAACTGGGAGAAAGAAATTTCTGTTGTCGACAAGCCACCCAGTCTAAGGCATTACATATCATATGCATGTTACGTGCATACATAACACATTGAGAAATCCTCTTCCTCATGGACAAGTTTCTCCCTCTCCTGGAACCCCATCTTCTAACCATCTCCCAACAGCTCCACTTGATGTCAAAAACCTCCAAGTTTCCAAACCCAAACTCCTAATCCTCACTCTCACCCGCTCTGCTCCATCTTCATTGATGGAAACGCCGTCTATCTGTCTTGGGAAGATCCGTGTCACCTTCTTTTTCCTCACGAGGAAATCCTGCTGGCTCCGTATCCATAATACATTGAGGGTCTTGCTGCCACCACCCGTGCAAGCCACCCTGGGAGCTGGCACAGGGCAACTGGCCTCCTTGCCCACCTCCTTACCTGGCACCATCTAGTCTCAGCACAGTGTCCAGACTCATCCTTTTAAAATGAAAATCAGGACTAATTTACCCCTCAGCTCATAGCCCTGAGATGACTCCTAGGGCTAATAGCAAGAGCCCAGTCCTATCAGTAGCCCTCAAGGCCTGCTCCACAGGGCCAGCCCTCCAGCTGCCCTTCTGGGCTCGCTGCCCTCTGTCCCTGAACTGACTGCAGGCATGCTCTTAACCAGGTGTTCACACAGGCTGCTCCCTCCACACAGAAGCCCCTGAATTCACTCTCACGCCTCCATCACGTCTCAGCTGCCACTATCTAGAGAAAACCCACTCTGATTACTGCATTTAAAATCACCACTCCTTCCCTCCTTCAACTCCCTGGTCCTGTTCTATTCTTGCCCCCACCCACGGTCCATAGGACCTGCCAACATGCAGCGCAATTCAGTAAGTGTTTGTTTTTCACCAGGTCCATCCCACCAGAGTCTTGGCCCCATGAGTGTTTACTCCACAGAGGACCTCAGCCACCTAGAATAGTGCTTGGAACACAGCAAGTGCCCAACCCCCATCTGAGTCTTCCCCAAACACAAGGAGAAGGCAGCCGGGCTAGGTCAGGGTTCCCCCAAGCATGTTTGCCAGAACTGAGAATCGTATGTCAGGCAGAGGAACAACTCACAAGCCATGAGCAGCAGCCCTTATTTGTGAGGGTCCAGAAGGCCCTTCTGCACTGAAATTTCTCCCCAGAAGGCTGCAGGAATGCCTCAGATTCCTGGCATGAGCATCAGACCTTTGGAGGAGGCCTCTGGGGAGAAGGGAATGTGGTGAACCTTTCACGGCCGTTATCATCAGGGCACAAATCACTCTGCTTGAATATCCATCCCAGGACAGCACGCACGTGGAGAGGGCCTGCCACACACAGGCACTGTGCTTACAGCCTGGCCCGCAGATTAAGATGTGATTCCTTCCCTACAGCCATGCAGTCAAATCTGCAGCAAGGTTTGCAATAAAGTAGCCCCTGGATGGCCACTGACCAGGGCCCAGTGACAGCTTGGAGAGTCACAGAAGCTCTCAGAGAGGAGAGATGGCTAATGAACCAGCAGAATTTGTGAGGCAAAGAAAGGAGGAAAGGGAACAGAATTACAAAGCCACGACACGTAAAAGGCACAGTACATCTAAGCCGTGGTGTTGGTAAACTCAACTGGGCTCGCGAACCTCATGGAAAGAGCAGGACAAGATGAAGGTGGAGGGGAAATGCTGATCTGGTTTTGTCTCGCAGATGGGAGGGCAGCAGGGGCTGAGAGCAGCGTGGATGTTTAGGAAGATGGCACCTGGGGCAGGCGGGAGGAGACCTCACTGGCAGGGCACCCATGAAAGGGACAGCTGGATCTGCTCACTACTGAGGGATGTTTGCTTCCCAGCACCAAAGGTGCTCCAGCGGGGATGCCAGCCAAATCCCACAAGTCCGAGCCAAAGACAGGCACCTTCCAGGGATCGCAGATTATTGCTCCTTCCTCTGGGCCTATAACAAACCAACATGGCAGGAGATGGGCTGGCGAGAGAAGCCCCTAACTAGTCTGGGGGGCGGGGGGAATGACAAGGCGCCCAACTAACGCGTCTGCAGTGAAGGTGAGGTTATGGCCAAAAGAGACCGAGAATCCCCCCAGGAACCTCATCCTGCGATGATGCTGACTCATGGTGACCACAGAGAGACACCAGACGAAAGAGCCAGTCAGAGTTCCTGGTTGCAAGCAACAGAAACCAGCTGAGCAGGAACGCTGACAGGGACTCACAGCGTTCTGATAGGAAGATGGGAAAATGCGGCCTGGAACCTGGGGCAGGAAGCTGGTGGCCAGAATGCCCACAGTCCAGGCACACACACAAGCAGTTAGGATAACACAGCCCCAACACCTGCATTAGCTCTACCCTGTCCCCTGTTCTTCACATTGCCTAGTCCAGGTTCAAAGTGCCAGGCCATGGTAGGATTGGTTGTGCTAAGGTCAGACTGGGTGCCCTGGGCAGAAGGGAGCAGGGAAAGCAGGTACCGACCTTGAAAGCTGCTGCTGCAAGAGGTTTGCACCCCACAGTGAGGTCTCCAAACACAGGGCACAGCTCAGGTTCCTAGATGTCCAAAATATAGTTTTTACAAAATAATGTCCACTAAGACTAAGCACAATTTCCAATGGATACATTTATCTTGGAGCCTCTCAGCTCCCACCCAGGCATCCACAATCCCAGCTACAAGCGCCTACAATATCCAAGCTTGGGCTCCTGGTTCTACTACCCTAGAAAGTACCCCTGTGCTCCAAAAAAAAAAAAAAAAAAAAAAAAAAGTTTCAGTTGCTTAATGGATACAGAGTTTTAGTTTTGCAAGATGAAAAAGTTCTGGAGATCTATTGGGCAGCAATGTAAAGAAACTTAACACTACTGAACTGTATACTAAAAATGGTTATGACGGTGAATTTTATATGTGCATGGTGCAGGGTAGCAGGTGGTGGCAGAGATACATTTTTTTACCTTCCTGAATGTCTTTCCAGTCTAAAACACCAGCCCCCTCCTCCTGCCCTCTCCCCCAAACAAACCCTCACCTCCAGGTACAATGATCTACCCCCTGTTCCCTTCCGGCATTCCCCCCACCCCTCTGTCCTGTCCCTCGTCTTCCTACCTAAATTCTGGCCATCTTTGGGGGCCATCTCAGCCCCAATCTATTGCAAAGCCTTCACACACTGCCACAGCCCTCAGGATTCCTGTAACACCCTCTGTCCCTCAGCTACCCATTTAATATCCGCTATTTTCTTAACCCATCTTGTACGAATACACTTGAAACAAAATTGAAATCATAAACAAAGGAATGATCTCTTTTCTTCTACCTTGGATTGGGAGGAAGAAATGCTTAATAAATATTAAGTAGCCGACTGACTTGGAAAGTACAAAGTGGAAATAGAGATGTAAAGTGCATTCATTTCTGTAGGATTTTTTGGAAGACTTTCCTGCATTGTGGGGCAGTAACTCCTCACCTAACGACAAGGCTGCCTGCTTTGCGTTTGTACCAATAAAGGTTTGGGTGATGCTTGTAAAACTGTCTGCCACCCATTTGGCACTTAACAGATTCTCCCGTATACTATTAATCTCTTATGTGTGTGCTTTAAACAAAGCTCAAAACGTGTGCAGAAGAAGAAGTTCTTACTCTCACGAGAGCAAAAGCAAACCATCTCTAGAACCTAGTATATCCCAATACATACTGTTTAATTGGCTGATTAACTTACGGGATGAGCGGAAAACAAATACTGATAAAGAGTGTTCTCTGCACCATAATAAAAAAAAAAAATCTACTGCTGATCTAAGGAGATTGCTCCCTCCCTGAAGGTGAGATGGAGTACTGTTGTGCCTATACCAGAAAACAAAAGATTTTTGCTTGTGAGGTGTTTTTTTTTTTAACTTAAGAAAAACAGCAGCTGAAATGCAGCAGGTAATTTCCCTGGAGGCCTCCAAGGCAAAGGCTCAATCTAAGAGAACAAAATGGCCAGAGCCAAGTGTCTGCCCTGGCTTATTCACTGAGCCAGGACCTCTAACTCATCCCAGCTCTGCCAATAAGCTAAAAAGGAGGGGTGTCCCTCAGATAGACAGCTGAGCCATCATGAGGCAGGAGGCAGGCCAGATAGAAAAGCCTTCAGACCCTCCCCAAAGAATGGCCCATCACGCAGCCCTGGAGCTGAAGGCCCCAGCAGATGCATCTGTCTGCTTAGGAAGTGAGGCGGCAAAGACAAGCCTTCCTTACAATCATGTCATGACCAGCCAGGCAGGACAGAGAGGACCAAATCAGGCCAAGAACAGACTTTGGAGCAGCTACAGATGGAATTAAAGAGACCATGGAAGAAAAAAGTGGCATGAGGGGGTACCTCAGGGGCCAGGGTAACTTCAGAGAAACACCTCGGAGCTGGTACTAAAACATAAAAATGCATGGCTGACTCTGGAAAACCCCAGGAATCCCAAGTACACAAAGCCTCTCTGGGCCTGGCTCTGTGCACTCAGCAACTGCCTATCTGATCAGAGACTAACCGCAGTCTCGGTCTGTGCACTGGAATTCAAAGTGTAGAGTAGTCCCAGGGTTTTGGGAGGCCAAAGTGGGAGGATTGCTTGAGGCCGAGTTCAAGACCAGCCTGGGCAACACAGCAAGACCCTGTCTCTACAAAAAAAAATATTTTAAAGTTAGGCAGGCTGGCAGCATGTGCCTGGCATCCCAGCTACCTGGGAAACTGAGGTGGGAGGATCTCTGAGCCCAGGAGTTCCAGACTGCAGTGAGCTGTGATCATACCACTGTACTCAGCCTAGGTAACAGAGCAAGACTCTGTCTCTAAAAAAAAAAATACACACAAGATTTACATATAAATTCCAGATCAGGAACTCCATGAAGGCCCAGGCCCAAGCACATAGGACTCAACAAATAATGTGTAAATGAAAGGAAGGATTCTCTTATTTCCTTCCCGACTTTTTTATTATTTTGATACCATCTTCCAGCTCTCTTATTCTTTACTAAGTGTTCTTATAAAGCTCCAAGCTTGTCCCAAAGAAGACTTTAAAAAAATGGAAGATACCTCATTTCTCACCTAAGTTTGCAAGGGCAGCGGGAAGTGCCCAAGAAGGGTAGAGGTGGGACGGTGACCTGGACAGGACCCAGAGTTCTGTGGAGCTTGAGCACATTCTCCAGGGCCACTCCGCCTTTATAATGGTTTGGGGAAGATTAAATGAGTAAATACTTAGAATAGTGTCTGGAATTCAATACGCACCTCTTCCCTCCTTTCCCCTCCAAAATAACCAGCTAAATTTTTGTTTCAAAATGTAGTTTTTCAGAACAAAAGAAGTTTCTTTTGCTCCACCCTAGGGCGTGTGATACTAATTTCCTGGTAGAGCACAAGATGTTTCATGTTTAATTTGTCTTCGATATATTTATGTTCTTTCCAAGGATTTTTCTTGCAACCAATGGCAAAGAGCCGTACAAGAAGCCACCAAGGCTGGCATGTCCTTTGCAGTCCCCAACCACCAAGGCAACATCAACTACTGAAGACCAACCGGGCTGAAAGAACCTAAATATTTCAGTTATATTAATATTGGCTTTCCTGGATTTTTTTTTATGTTCTCCCTACTTTCTCATTATTAAAAGATGATTGTGAAGCTCATTCATTCACTGGGGATGGGGGGTGATGTGGCTTCGCAGCCGTGCAGAAGAGTAGGCTGATGGTTTTCAGCTCCCGTTCCACACAACAGGGCAATGACTCAGGGGCAAAGATGGCAGAGATGAGCGCATGGGGAGAGGCCATCTCAGGTCCTAGCCAAGTTATTTTCTCTCAGTCAAAATGGAATCATTACATCTCCAGAATTTATTCATCCTGTAACAACCGAAACTTTGTACCCTTCGACCAACATCTTCCCAGCCCCTGGCAGCCTCCCTTCTACTCTCTCTACTATGACTTTGACTGTTTTTAGATTCTGCATGTAAGTAAGATCATCGGTCTTTCTGGGCCTGGCCGGTTTCAGTTAGCATTATGTCCTCCAGCTTCATCCACGTCATCGCAAGTAACAAGATGACCTTCTTCGTTAAGGCTGGATAGTATTCCGTTCTGTGTATGGACCACATTTTCTTTATCCACTCAGCCATCGTTAGTTGCTCAGCGTGTTTCTGTGTCTTGCCTATTGTGACTAATGTACAGCACGTTAATAAAGTCGGATTGTACGCTCAAAATTTGCTAAGATGGGTGATCTTAAGTGTTCTCACCACATACATACCAAAAAAAAAAAAAAGGTAACCATGTGAGGTGATGGATATGAATTAGCTTGACTGTGGTAATCATTTCACAATATCAAAATATCACATGAACACTTTGAATATTTACAACTTTTATTTTTCAATAGATATGGTATTTTTGCCCTCTCCAAACCTCTTGTTGAGGTTTGATCCCCAGTGCTGGGGGCGGGGCCTGGTGGGAGGAGTTTGGGCGGGGAGGTGGAGCCCTCATGAATGTCTTGGTGGCCTCCCTGCAAGAATGACTGGATCTCACTTTGGCAGTACACTGGAGAGCCAGTTGTTCCAAAGAGCCTGGCACCGCCTCCTCCCTCTCTTGGTGCCTCGATGGCCATGTGTCGTACCTGTTCCCACTTTGCCTTCCACCTCGACTGGAAGCTCCTGAAACCCTCATTAGAAGCAGATGCTGCTGGCACCAGGCTTTCACAGCCTGCAGAACAGTGAGCCAAATAAACCCATATTCCTCGCAAACTACCCAGCCTCCAATATTTCCTTGATAGCAATGCAAAACAAACACATCAATTATACCTCAATAAAGCTAGAGAAGACATTGAAATCAACCAATCAACCAATAAATATTGGATCACGGGCCCCTGCGTTGTGTAACTTTCTCAGTTTTCTCCATTTTCAAGGTCTTCGTCACCATTTTCACATGTGAATAAATAAATTTTTACCATTCCTATGGGAAATGAGTGGGGAGTAGAAGAGATCATCAGAGTCAATCTTGATATTTGTCTCCAGGCATAAAAATTTTAAGGTATACATTTTCATAAACAAAATGGTAAAGGAAATCCAATTTGAAATTCAAATCAAGACCTAACACATTTATCTATAAATACAAATGTGCACCAAGAAAACCACTGTGGGACAAAGGCCAGGAGGACTGGGGACATCCTCTTAGACAGGGTGTATGGACTGGTTGAAATTCGACCCCCAGTGTTGGAGGTGGGGCCTGGTGGGAGGAGTTTGGGTCAGGGGGGTGGGAACCAGTAAGGACTGGTTTCTTCCTCCCCCATCTCCAGCCCATTCCATCCCTGTGGGTGATACTGATGGGGACAGCTAATATCACTGGTATTGGATGGACATGGAATATAATTATACTTTGTTTGAAAAAATAAATTCCCAGAAAAGGTGAGAAGTAAAGACTGAAGCCTATATCCTCCCTACCCCCCAAAAAAAATTTAAAGTTGCCTTGATTGCATTATATATTTGCCTTTGATTCTGGGAAATGTTGTCATGAAGATGCCAGAGAAACAGAAGTAAGTATTAAGTAGAAATATTTATAAACATACCAGAGCTTCAGAGGCCAGACTTACAGAGCATCATTTTTCATTTAACCTGATTTAAGTAATGGAAGAGATGTCAACAGTCACCTAATAAAAGAAAATCAGTTCTGTCATCTGGGGTTCACTTCCTTATTAAAAATGAACACACACGAATGAACAAACACGATAGAGCCTCCTGTATCTTTTAACTGAAATATCTCAGTCTTTCCCCCTCTTCACTCAAGGCCTGAAATCTCTGTCCCATTTTTAAGAGTGTTTAGTGGCTGATGGAAAAGGTCAGTCTGGCAGCTCTAAAGAATTCCACTCTCTATTTATTTAGCTACCTAAGGGACACAGTTTGGAGCCTTCACGGCCCTGGAATACTTGAATCATACCAGTTGGAGTATGAGCCAACCAGAGGTTAAGAAAGAAAAGAAAACACACGGTCGAGCTAAAATCAACCCAATTTTAAAAAGGCCATTAGCCAATCCCAATTTTAGTAAGGTTTGGAACAAACAGGCGAGACTAAAATAAATTAAAATCACAAGGGCAACACAAGATGTGGGCTTCAACGCCACTTCCTTCGGGGAGTGGGGACTTGTAATTCAATATAATTTAAGAGAAAGGCCTTGCTTTGCACATCTCTGCAGATTTAAAGTGGGCATGAAACACTGTCCTCCAGCAACTATGTCACAGAAGACAGGTTTATGTCAGGGGAGCTCAGCTTGTACTCTTGGGGAACTTTCATCTTTTGTGCAAGTGGTAAAATCTTGAGTAGCCTTTATCTTATAATGAAGTATCTTTGAATTTTGTTTTTTTCCTGAATCAGGTTACAGATGGTAGAATGACTGGCATAAACACTCCTGCAGATACCATTCCTGGGTCAGTCAAATAAGATACCAGTGTATATTCCATAGCCAGGAGGCAAAGCTACTCAGGAAAAGTTAGAGCTCAAAACAATGTAGTCTCTGTTGGAAGTTTCAAGTCTTGTTATCCTCCACAGATTGCTATAAAGTACTTTCACAGGAACATTAAATGAGAAGTATACATTTCTGGTTGAAAGAAAACCAAAAAAAAAAAAAAAAAAAAAAACAGAGAGAGAGTTTGCAATTTAAAAATAAAAAGGAAGAAAGAATATCTCAAGTATGACAAAAACTTAAAAAAAAAAAAAGAGTTCCACGTGATTCAATCCCAAAACAAAACAAGCCCAGGACAAGATTTCCCAGGCTGGCAATCGGACTCCGAAGGGCACGCTTTCTTCAGTGGAAAGTATTTGAAACAGGGCACTGCTTAATATCAGGTTCTTTCTGTTGAGGGAAGAGACTATCAAAGACAGTTTTTAGTCCCCCTTCCCATCAATCCAGGACTGTGAAAATCTTTGAAAACACCAAATAATTGTCAGTTTCCCAGGGGCCAGGAGCTTTACCATTTTCTTATGATAGTCTATAAATCCAGTTCTTCAAAATAATTTATTAGAAGACTCCGATCTCTGCATGAGAAAGGAAAACTATTCCAGGAGGACCTAGTTGTCTCAGGGTTTATGCCGTCCCCTCTCCCTGGAAGGCCCAGGCTTCAAGGTCAACCACACATCTACTTCCAGCTGGCATCTCTCTTTCTGCAGATTCCTCTTGCCGGAGTTGTTGCCTGAGCAATCCTGAGCCATAAAATGAGAGCTTATCACACGCTATTCCTGCCACCTTGTTTTCTGATTGGTCTCCCAGCTGCCTGCACCCCGCAGAAACAGAAAGGGCCGGCTGCTAGCATTTCCCAAAGCCTCACCGGTGCAGTGTTCCCCACAGATGGATCACTAAAAAGGGAGCCCCTTGATCTCCAGTCACAGGCTGGGGAGGGCAGGGAGGTGCTCTGTCCCTTGCCTCTCGTGGGCACTTCCCTTGAGTGAGAAAGACGTTTCTGCACTGCTGCTGCAGTCAGCTAAAATATGACAAACAATCCTTTCACCTTTAGCAGTGCTTTCAGGCACCGTCCCAGGGAATTGTTACACTTTCCGTAAGTGCATGGGAGCCCAGTCGCTCGGGGACCTCCAGGCTGCCTGTGCCAGAACAATCCCACACAGCTCTCTGCCCCCAAAGCCTCTGTTGGTAAAGTGTGTGCTACAGTGGTATGCACTTAAAGAGTGATATGCAGTTAAGATCCTAAAGAGAGAGGTTAAAGTATGATCAGAGTACAACTGAGCCCCCACAGAACTGATAAATTAGGTGGCAACTATTTGCAATAACCAGAGAATTTTCCGGTGGGTTCCTCTATATAGCAAACTGCCCCCTAAGTACATTGAGGCTGCCTGTTGATTTCCTCCCTTCATTCAATTTCCCTTTTCAGAACACCCCACCTGAAAAGCCAGAGATGTCTATACGGAAGTACAGAGGTGGACATGGAGGAATTAAGGAAGCAGGGCAGGCTGGCTGCCCCCTGCCCCACTGGCCTTTCTAAAGGGAGCCTCCCTGACCTATACTCCTGGTGTCCCCACTTATCTGCTGCCACCGCTTGGAGGCCCGAGGATCCACCCTCCAAACATCAGGACTACTGCTCCCTGTGACTGTTCTGGCCACACCCAGCTGCTGCTCCACTCCAGCTGTGGTTGGCCTCGCTCAGTCAGCTGCCTTAGGTGGCCTGAAGTGGTGCAGCCGGAGAAGAACCCCAGGTAACACAGCCCACACACGGGTTATCTCAGTTACAGGAAAACCGTCGCTGCTAACTTCCCTAGACAAAAGAATCAATAACTCTCTCTGGCCACTGGGATCCCACACCTGCCAAAGCTCTGGCTGCTCTTTCATTCTGTCTTTTTCTTTTTTTTCCTTTCCTTTTACTCTGTTGCTCATGCTGGAATGCAATGGCATCATCACAGCTCACTGCAGCCTCCAACTTCTGGGCTCAAGTGATCCTCCCGCCTCAGCCTCCCAAGTAACAGGAACTACATACAGAAGTGTGCCACTGGGCCCAGCTAATTTTTTAATTTTTTTGTAGAGATGGGGTCTCTCTATTGCCTAGGCTCAGCTGCTCATTAGGGTCCAACTTCTAGTCCCTCTACCTCTCCTAACCCCCCCACACACACACACACTTATTCCTTCCTCCATCCCCAGTCAAGGCTGAGCCCTCCCCCCCGAGCCTATGGTCCTGAGGAACAAACCCTAAGTCCTCAGGGATAAAACTAGTCTCTCTCCACCACTTGCAGCCAGCGCTGGGTCAGCCCCGACCTGCAGAAACCCCCTGGGACTCCTGCTCATGTCCTTGTCCCTCTGGGATGTCTTTTTTTGAGAGAGAGAGAGAGAGAGAGAGAGAGAGAGAAGGTCTCACTATGTTGCCCAGGCTGGTCTCCAATTCTTGGTGCTGGGATCACAGGCATGAACCGCCACACACAGCCTGGACTTCACTCTCATGCTGTTATTTCTCTCCCAGGTGACTGCCCAGGCCGCTCCACGTCATGAATGAAGCCTACGCTCTCTATTTTATATTCTGAAGTTTTTCTGAAAGTTTCCCTGTCTTCTTAGCTCTTGCCCCAACCCCCCGTCACTACTAGCTCCTGAGGTCATGTTCAATCCAAAGGCATTACACATCTCTCAGGGGGCCTCCCCTCGGGTCAGCAGCTCTGGTTTGCTGGTCAAGTGACCTTACAGAGCAGGGCTGTCCTCTACCCAACATGGTACCACCAGCCTCGGCTACTGTTTCCATTGCCAGGCTCAGCGGCTCATGCCTGAAATCCCAGCTACTTGGAAAGCTGAGGTGGGAGGGTCCCTAGAAGGCCAGGAGCTCAAAACCAGCCTGGGAGGCAGAGTGGGAATCTGTATCTGAGAAATAAATAAATAAATAAATAAATAAAAATTCAAGTTAATTAAATTTAAATAAAATTTAAAATTCAGCTCATTGGCGAAGCTAACCACATTTCAAGGGCTTAATAGCTACAAATCCCTAGTAGCTACAATAGGGGATGGTGCAAATATAAGGTCCTCCCATCTTCACAGGGAGTTCTGTGGACAGCCCATCACAGGGCACCCAAACACACCCATGACTGCTGCTCTGACCATAGCAAGGAAGGTTCTGCAAGCAGAAGGGAGAGGGGAATTTTGCTACAGCGGGCTTTATCCAAGACATCGTTTAGAGGGAAGCAAGGTTCAAACTAGGTTTTTGAAACCATGATTAAAACTTTTCTTTATAGAGTGCTCTTTGAAGAATTTTTACATATATTTTAAAATAATAAGGTTTCGGGGGGGGGCATTTCATACAGCAGGACAGCATATGCAGACACAAGGGAGAGAGTACAAAGCCTGAGAAGATGGCACAAGTTCTAGCTCAAGGAAACAAACGTTCTTCACTGAGGAAATATTAAAAGCCCATCTAGATTCTGCCTCAGGATATTCCGACTCACTTTAATATTCTGTTCTGTGTCCTTACCAACACTCTACACTGCCACCAGGTAACACTAACCCATTACCCCAGGGAGGACAGACCACAGCCCACTAGGCAACAAATCTGATGGTGCCTCTTTTCCCCAAAGGCTCCGCTCCCCTCAAATCAGTTATTATAAAGGTGCTCCAGGACGGTCTGATCAGGTAATTGTCATTCCAGCCATAGCGATATGTCAGGGCAAGACCAAAAAGAGCTAAGAGAAAAACAGGAAAAAAGAAAGAAAAGAACACATGGCCATCAGAACATACCTCTATTTTTAACGCATCTCCTGTTACTCTCTGCTCTTCTCTCCATAGTCCAAGCATAGCAAAAGCCGTGCTTTCTGCTTTCCAGGGCACCTTTGGCTTAGCAACACTCTGGCTAGTGGCTACCACACTGGGCAGCACAGGCCAGTGCGTAAAACCAGACAAGGGCAAGACTCAGAAGGAATAGTCGGAGCTCTGGCTTGGCCATGGTTTTAGAATTTAAAGAACAGGTCTTAGAACAGTCCCTGGTATACATTTTTGTGTCCGGATCACCAGGGATTTGAGAATAGCACCCTCCTAAGGGCGAGCTGTCTCCTAGAGGAGCTCAACCCCACTGGACACAATACAAGAGAAGGTTCCCACCCCTCCAGAAACAGAATCCAAAAACAGAGTGCCTAAAGGTGAAGTTCATACTGCAATAGCTGCCAATTGTTTTTCTAGATGTTCACAGTGTCCCCATTGTTAACAGGGGTATTTGATCCCAGACAGTTTCTATTCAGTGCATTTCCCAAGTCGTATTTCGAAAGTTAACAATTCAATCTCATATTGCTGACTTCCTCCAGAATAACAATGCTGCTTCTCCAGACAAAACTCTTACTGCGTATAAACATCATATGAAGGTTTTCCAAAAAATAAATCCTGAGATTAAACACCCATACACGATCATCATTTTAACTGGTTTAACTTACTGTAAAATACTAGATTTTGTAACGCAGTGCTCTCGAGTCCATTGTAACTGGGACGCAGGAGCTCCTAAAGAAAATTAAAGAAAACCTTTAATTTTCACACTGATCTTTATCAAAACTGAGCCTTCCCCTTGAAACACTGGGCCAAGTAAAACAAAAAGTCTGTCCAGGAGCTTTCTGCAATTGCATGTTCACCCTCAAAACTCAAATCTTGGACTACACTTCACTTGGAGATCAGAGAGGACATTGGGTCATTTATAACCGAGGATAAACCAAGCCTGAAACCAATAAACCAGACTGCACTAAATGTGCACATCAAAATGTGGTTTTCCCATAGCCAACTGTATTTATTATCTGTAATGACTACAAACATAAAGCCTTAAAACAAGGCAGATTTATTATCTTATAATTTCCCAGGTCAGAAGTCTAAAATAGGTCTGCAGGTCTGTCTGCCTTCTGGAGACTGTAGGGGGAAGTCTGTCAGTTCCTGGACATCCTCGAGCACTGCGGCATCTTCTAATCTCTCTCTGTGACCTCTGCTTCCATCATCACATTTCCTCTGACCCTGAACACCCTGCTTCCCCCATATAAAGACCCTTGTGATTACAATGGGGCCACCAGATAATTCAGGATAATCTTCCTATCTCAAGATCCTCACATCTGTGAAGTCCTCTCTGCCACGTAAGGTAACACATTCCCAGGTTCCAGGGTTTGGGATGCGGCCATCTTTGGGAGGCCATTATTCTGTCTACCACACCAACCTTATAAACTCATCTCCCATCTATCTGATTAATAACCATCTTCTGAACTACCGGAGATTACTTAAAAATTCATTATAAGGTCTTATCAGCTCAAGTTTCACATTTGCATTATGCATTTCAACATCTGGGGGAATATACTGGGATCAGCTTAAAAGAATGTGAATTCATTTTCTAATCCAGCTTAGACTGCTTAATTTTTCCCATTTCTTAACAAGATAGCATGTAATTCTATTTGCTAAAAGTAGTGTGGATTTGACTGCATCCCTTGAGGGATGTTGGTGATAAAACCTGAGGTCACAGGTAAGTATGACACGATAATTTTAGTTCAATTCATTCTTAGTAGCTTACCTCTTAAAACTTGTGTGGTTTTCTGGTTACTTTTTAATGACTCACTACCTCTTAGGGACACATGTAAACTAGCAGTAGGCCGAACAAAAAAGGATTTCCAACAATAATACGTGTATTGGCATGAAACAGAATATGGAAATAACTGGCTATTCTTTCTTCCACCCTATCTTAGTTGGAAATGCATTTTAAAATATGAATTAAAGGAATGGGAAGGAAAGGCTTTGCTTATTCTCAAACACGCCTACCTAGATGTTAGCGTTCTTCATTTACACCTAAGAAAAACTAATCTGAGAAGGATGGAATACAGTTACCCTCAGCTGGGAAGGAGTTAAGTTGAAGGCAGATGAAATGAATGTAATTAGCATAGAGCTCCTGAGAGATCTGAGATGCTTAAAAGGCGAGAGTCAGCAGGTGTAAAGGGCAGAGAGCCACAGGGTGCCTCTCCAGGAGTTTGGGGCTTTTTTAATCTAAGGATCATGGGACTCATACAGGTCTGGCCTGTTAATAGAAAAGGCTTTTCCTGCGATAGTGGAAACTCAGGCAAGAAAGAGTTATTTTGGATGTACAAGTCACAGGGAAGACACACAGCTGAAATTCAATAAAATGCTGTCTCTCAGAACACTATCCTGTAACCGCTTCTGAAGGCGAGATATTATGAGCCGGATCCTGCATCCTTCGCCTGACAGCTTAATCTCAACCTGTGCAAGTGCCTGCCACAGAAGCAGGCTGGAAAGAATGAACTTCACGAGTAGAACCTTACCCCTCAAATATTTTCAACAACATAAAACCAATGCAGACTAATGGCTGAGTCCCTAGTTCAATCTTCTGCCAAGAAATGAATCCAGAAACAGGAAAGCATGAGAAATGGTGCATTAGCAGCCTTGGAAAAGTCATGAAGAACCAGCGCCCCCAGCTTTTGTTTCTTATTCTGTTTTGTTTTATATCACAGGAGTTGGAGGGGACAGGTGAAAAGCATTTCTCCCAGGGCCTGACTTCCAATGCCCATGGACACACTGGTTGGAGGAACTGGAAATGTGCATTCTTGCAAAGCAAGTCCAGAAAGAAAGAATAGTGGCTCCCCCTCCCTCCTGAGCAGGCACTGAGATTCAGGGAGCACGGCCACAGCCAAGACATCACTAATCATCTGCACTCAGCATACACACCAAGACTGCCAGTCCACAAGTGCGCGTGTGCCAAGGATGTGTGCCAAGCACACCTTTATGGAAGCCTAGTTCCAAGCACCTCGGCATTGGGAAAGGAATAAATTCAGTATTTCATCCTTCATCTATTTACATCAATTTCTAATATTCTCTGAAAGGCAGACAGGGTAAGTGCAGCCATCATGTCAGTTCTAAATCTGATCAAATTCAGCATATGAATTTTGGATGGGGGTGAGGGCTTAGGGGTAGGGGCAGGGCACAATTCAGTCTATGACCCTTCCTATCTCACTGGTCAAGAGTTTTGAAGGATATTTTCTAGGCCACTGGCCTTGAGAAAACAACTCTCAACTTGTACATGTGAGAGATAGAGGAGGACCCTGTCCCATTAAAGCTTTGATTCCCT
>NW_003852707.1:54561-84354 GCF_000181295.1 Otolemur garnettii
GAATCTCTCCTTTTTCCTTACTAGTTGCTGTTGCTTCCAGATGGCACCTGAACCAGCATCTGGGCATAGTTAGATCACTAACTGGGCATAGTGATCAGCTGGGACTGGAAGATGCCAAGTTGGGGGCACAGATACCATTGACTCAACCCAGCATTCACAGAGAAAGTCTAGTGAAGACTGTCTTTTTGAAGTGATCTGGAATGTTTTTTCTATTCGAAATAATGAGAGGACTTTCTGAAATGAAAAATTCATGAACCTAAATGGAGACGTTCTCAAATTTTTATAAAGTCTCATTGTGAAAACACTTCCAAGCCCATGTGGAAGGAGGAACGTGGGAAGAAAAAGCCTGGATGGCCCCCTAGACATGGGGCGTCAGTGCTGCCCACATCTCAAATCTGAGAACGTGATACGATCTGGTCAGTTCACCCTCCATGCACTTGGCTCCTAACAAGATGTGTGATGCCATTTTCTGCTTATCGACATCTCTGTGGGCTGAAAAGAAGAAAAACGATGTCTCGGTGCATCTGGTATTAGGAATAAATCTACCTCCACAAATGGTACTTGAGGAGAGAATCATTATTCATTACACTTCACACATTTTGCATCTCCATTTAAATAAAAACATTTACATTTTTCTATCCTGACTTTACTAGACTATAATAGCAGATGATTCATCACTGGTAGGTAACCAGGTTAGCAAAAAAATAAAAAAAAGAAGAAGAAGGAGAAGAAAAAGCAGCCAACAGCAAAGAAAAAAGTGAAATGAGCTGTAGGTCTTAAAGCTGGAAGTGAACTTGGAAACAGAAAAAAAACGTGACAAGAGTTGCTACAGATATCCACAATAGAAACCAAGCCCAGTGAATGAAGGATAGTCAGGACACTGTTCTCTTGGCCCAGATGCTGGTTCAGGTGCCATCTGGAAGCAACAGCAACTAGTAAGGAAAAAGGAGAGATTCAACAATTGGGAAAGTCTTCCCCAAATCGGTCCCCCCTTCAGGGAATCAAAGCTTTAATGGGACAGGGTCCTCCTCTATCTCTCACATGTACAAGTTGAGAGTTGTTTTCTCAAGGCCAGTGGCCTAGAAAATATTCTTCAAAACTCTTGACCAGTGAGATGGGAAAGGTCATAGACTGAATTGTGCCCTGCCCCTACCCCTAAGCCCTCACCCCCATCCAAAATTCATATGCTAAAGCCCTAACCCCTAGTATCCAGAATGTGACTGCATTTTGAGAGAGGGTCTTAAAGAGGTAATTAAAGGCCAGGTGTGGTGGCTCACACTTTATAACCCTAGTTCTTCAGGAGGTCAAAGAGGAGGAATCATTTGAGGTCAGGAGTTCAAGACCTCTTGAGCAACACAGCAAGACCCCCATCTCTACCAAAAATAGAAAAATTGGCTGGACACAGCAGTGCATGCCCATAGTCCAGTTATTCTGGAGGCCAAGACAGGAGGATTCCTTGAGCCCAGGAGTGTGAGGCTAAAGTCAGCCATGATCACACCACTACATTCTGGCCTGGGCAACACAGCAAGACATTATCTCAAATATATATATACAATAATTAAGGTAAAATGATGGTGTGAGAGTGGGCCCTAATCCAATCTGCCCAGTATCCTTAACAGAATAGGAGATTAGGACATAGTCACACACAAGGGCAAGACCCTGCGAGGACACAGGGAGAGGAAGGCCATGGGCAGCCAACGGAGAGGCCTCAGAAGAACCCAACCCAGCCCATACCTTGACCTTGGACTTCAGTCTCCAGAATTATAGGAAAATAAATGTTGGTTGTCTAAGCCAACTGTTCTGTGGCACTTTGTTATGGCAGCCCCAGCAAATAAATGCAGCAGGAACAGAGCAAGCCTTCAGTTAAAACGTCAGAAGCAGGTGTCCCCCGATCTTCCTGCCCCTGTCTACCCGGCGTGGCTTCCCAGGAGCCCAGAATCCTCACACAGCACCCCCAACTGAAATCAAGTAATAGGGCATTTCACCCCAAATGTTCTTGGTTCTTTGTATTAGGACAGCAATCTGATTAAACATATAGACACATACGATTATACTAGTATAATCTCTCCGCTGTTGTACACCCTGTGGCATCAGATGCCTGGTCCTTCTCACGTCTTCCCTTCTCCTCCTCTAGTTTCCAGGGACAGCACACAGGAAATTAGCACATATTGACCAAGTTAAGAATCTTATCACATGGAAAGCCAGGCACAGTGGCTGGAGCCTGCAGTCCCAGCTATTTGGGAGGGTGAGGTAAGAGAATTGCTTAAGGCCAAGGAGTTCCAGCCTGGGCAATATAGTGAGATCCCATAGGAAATGTCTACATGGTTATGAGGAATTTTATTACTAACTTCAAACTATGCACCAGGGAGCATTTTGGCTGTTTTTTCCTCCCACCCACTCTCTAGTTCCAAAATAAATGAATTTGGAAAAGGGTAACCACTGATAACTATCTATAACTTCTAGATGAGGACTCGCAGCAACAGTGGGCCCCTCCTGTGTGCCACCTACAGGGCCAGGCTATAATTCGGAACGGCCCACAAGTCACTATAAACTTTCATAAAAAAGAAAGTATGCAGGAGCTTCCAGAAGGTAAGTCACCTGGAAAACTGTTGAAAACATCCAAATCTTCATTTCATAAAAACTAGACATTATTCGAGCTTTTGTGATTTCTCTAGTATTTTACAAAAATAATGGAAGAGGCGACAGAATTAACATCACCTGAGCTGCAGGTGTGGCTCAAAATGTGTGTTTCACATGTAAATTGTATTACTTATAAACTTTCCCTATTAAATTCCTCAAATAAAGAACTTTAACAATAGCAGAGTCCAATTTAACACTTGTTACATATAGAAGAAACGCACCGAGTAACTAATGAGCACTCTGCCCACACATATCTGCTCAGCCAAGCACTTGGTGGGTTAACCTTATGGTACTCAGAATTTGGCAACTATAGGATTGCAGAAGGAGCAGCTGGCTATCAGAAGCAGTTCTCTCTTTCAGATAACATATATATGTGCATGTAATTTTCTTTCCTCATTGAAGCAGCATAATATAGGGGTGTTAATTCCACAGAGAGTGAGGCAGCACCAATAAATCAATACAAAGGTGCATTGGCAATAACAGTTTTAATACTTTATGACCACAAGAAATATTTAGCATCTTAGTTCATCAATGGTTTCCTACAAATGAGCTGCATCTTTTTTTTTTTTTTTTGAGACAGAGTCTCACTATGTCACCCTCAGTAGAGTGCCGTGGTGTCACAGCTCACAGCAACCTCCAACTCTTGGGCTTAAGTGATTCTCTTGCCTCAGCCTCCCATGTAGCTGGGACTATAGGCACCCACCATAATGCCCAGCTATTTTTTTTTTGTTGTAGTTGTCACTGTTGTTTGGCAGGCCCAGGCAAGGTTCAAACCCGCCAGCCCCTGCATATGTGGCCAGCGCCCTAGCCACTGAGCTACAGACACCGAGCCAAATGACCCACATCTTAATGTCAGTGTAGGGTGACAGTGCACAGGCTCTGTCTGACACAGGTTTTGAGTCCTGCCTCAAAATGACAAGCTTTGCCTCAGTTAAAATGGAAATAATAGCATTAGTATACACCTCTGGTGGTCTTAGGAGGAGTCAATGGGTTAACACAAGAAAACTTCTGACAATGGGACCTGGCCCCTAGTAATTGCTCTGCAGTGTCAGGTAATATTTCAGTTAGTTAATGCTTATCACAGCAAACCAACATTCCTGGCAGGGATGTCTGCAAACAGCATGTCACCATGATTGGAAGCTGCACCACTAAAGAAGTCTTTGTCCCATGTCCTGCTCCCCATGAGAAGTTCAATAGTCTTGGACCATCAACTTTCCCCTTCATGAAGGTGCTGGTATCACCTGCTTTCCAGGGTCACCTCCAAGTCCTGCCTGGTGGAAGGAAGGAAGGAAGGAAGGAAGGAAGGAAGGAAGGAAGGAAGGAAGGAAGGAAAGAAGGAAGAGTTCAAGGGGCAGGAGGATGCAGAAACCGAACGCTGTTCAGAAGGAAAAGCTTTGTAGTTTTAGACCTCAGATGGCTGCCTCCTACCCATACAAACCAGAGAAGTCTTCTGGGAAGTCTGAGTTTCCGGATTAGAATCCAATAAAACCATCTTTCAACCTGGATTCAGCCCATGGGTGGTACATGAAGATGGCAGGGGAGGGTAATGTGCCATATATGTAACATGTATCTTGAACATAAATTCATGAGAAATTTCTAAATTGCTGTAATTTTATTTAAGGACTAAATTCCAACATATTTATACACACACATGTATGTAGGGGGCATATTTATATAAGTCCATGCATGTACATGCGTACTACATATAAAGGAAGAGAGGGACCTCTCTTAGATCTCAGCTGTTCCTTTAGCTCATGCTGTCTGTCCCTCCCTAAAGTGTGGATGTCCACACTAGGGGACAGAGAAACCCAAGCCTGGGGACCCAAAGTGAAGCCAATGCAGTCACATCAAGTCCATGGCTCAAACCTTTGTTAACATTCTTTCTCACAACCTTTCTTCTCACGTTTTTTCTCCTCTCAATGTAGGGGGAAAAAATACAGGGGCAAGAAAGGTGGAAAATCTTGCACAAGCAGAATTGTGAAACAGGCTTTCCAAAATTCTGCTTAGATCCTTAGATTTTTAAATTCCCAGCACTGACATCCAAGCAGAGAACCTAACTCCGAGTGGGTTCAATGCTGGGGTCTCTGCCCTCCTAACAACAACGCGATTCTCATACTTGCCTCTCCCTATGAATATGACTCCCAAATCTGTGGGACCAGCCCTGACCCCTCTTCCAGCCTCACAAAGCCAACTGCATATTTAATTTTTCTATTTACATATCATCAAAACCAGTGCTCATCATCCTAACCCACAAATCATCTCTTCACAGGAATGTCCCTCTACCTGTTAATAATATAACAATAGTTCCAGTCACATAAATGTGAAAGCTCTTGGGTCATCTCTGACATACTAGTCTCCCCTGACCCTCGGTGTCCATGTTGTCCAATGGACTACCATGTAAGCCACACACAACAGTTTACATCTTCTCATAGTCCCATTAAAAAAAGGTAAAAATAAAAAGGTGAAAATGATTCTAACTCATAAATTTTGTATAATCTAAGATGTCCAAAATATCATCATCTCAATGTGTAATCAATATCAAAAAATCATGATTGAGACGCTTTACATTCTTTTTGCCATGCTGGGTCTTGGAAATCTGGTGTGACTTACCCATAGAGCACATCTCAACTCACAAGAGCCACGTTTCAAGTGGTTAACAGCCACACATGGCCTCCACATTGGAGGCCAATATGGCTACCATATTGAACAGCAAGGCTAGAAACAGAGCTTATTTCAAATACAAATCAGGGCAATCACCTGGGACTTGGTCCTGCCTTCTGGTCAGGCCTACTCTCACTACCCATGATCCATGCCATAGCTGGAACTGTCTACCTGACACAGTCTGACCTGCCTGCTCAAAGTAAGGACCCACCCAACGCAGGAGCCCCATTGGTATTCTCAACACCAACCACAAGTGAGGCATTCAGTGAATGTTTAGTAAATCGCTAATCAACTAAAGACTACAGAACAAAACCCAAATTCCTTAAAATGACATTCAGGTTTAGCTTTTCTTTACAAAGCTCTTCGTAGATCCTCTACTCTAGGCCCCCAGTGTGGGTGAAAGCAGAAACAAGACACATGGGAAATGTGCTTAAATGTGCTACGTCCTCCTGGAACACCAGTTAGGCTAACTGGTGAGTACTTTTTAAAGATTTCTAGGTTAAAATGCTCTGACATACAGCGAAAGAAAAGGCCAAAACCCTTACCATTTTTTTTTTTAAGATTAAATACAATTCTCCAAATATATTCTTTTGCTTACAGAAAACAGCTCTAAAACTGACACTCCAGAAAGCCTCCTACGGATCCCTTGAGCGTTCACTCCCCTCTAGCTGGTTGGTGCATTGAGAAAAACCCCTGAGAAACCCTGGCTCCTCCGCCCAGCTCATGTCTCCTGGTCTCTGCTCCTTTGCTGGGAGTGTTTCCCTGACCTTTCTCTTTTTTATCTTCTCTGTCCTTCCACTGAAGGCCTGCGAGTCCATAGTGACCCCTGGGAAGTGCAATTTACACAACTCCAGCTGGCCTCAAAAGCTGCACTACCTTCTGGCATCAAACCATCGCACTCCAAATTACCATTATCAGAGAGGCAGCTTTTTCCGCTCCTGAATCTTAACGAATATCCTTGCAGGCCTAGACTCTCTCTCCTCCTGCTTCTACCTCACCAGGGTGATCTGCTGTTGATTGATGGATGTGAAAATATGCTGCCAATTCTGCTTCAAGTCATCACACAAGAGAAATACATAAAAAATGGAAAGGTAAACAGTAAGCACCAACTACGGATATCAAACCATCCGCCAACAGCTGAACCGGAGCCCATGGGGGGTTTTACGATGATGAGCAAGGGAGGACAATTGAAAACTAAGAGTGAGAAGAAGAAAGACAAATGTTTACTGACATCATGGCACACCCCACGTGCATTTCATTTCACACATTAAGTTTTTAAGGGGCGGCACCTGTGGCTCAGTGGGTAGGGAGCCAGCCCCATATACCAAGGGTGGCAGGTTCAAACCCAGCCCCAGCCAAACCGCAACAAAAAAAAAAAAAACATTTTAAGAAAAACTTCCCAATAAAATGCAATGTTTACAGAAACCAGAATTAAAGTGAAAAACAATCAAGTAAAACCTATTCGCTGAGAACCCGCCTAATCAAAATCAGGTGAAGTAAATAACTTTGTAAATAAAACATCAGGAAAAAAGAAGTCCAAACTCTTGCTTAATACTGTTTAGAAGAAAAAAAATTCAAAAAAGTCTTTACCCAAATAAGGAAGGAAATCATTCAGTCCTCATAATTCAGTATTTCACGTAGGTTTGTAAAACTTGTGAAAGCCAACAGCATTAACTGCTTTAAAAAAGAAAAAACCATCAAGCATTTTCCTTGGGAACTATTTCTCTCGCAAGTTAAATGTTATATAAACATTCCTGATTTTCATGAACTACTTTTAGTCATCTAGATGACAGGCATTAATTATTAATTCCAGCATGAAAGTCCTCTCTGTACCCATTGTACAAGCTATAAATGTCCAACTTGCTTTGCTATTTTGAAATGTATTGCTTATACTAAAATTATTAAATCTGTAAGGAAGTTAATTTATGTATCAGTAAACATTTTTTTTTTTTTTAGAGACAGAGTCTCACTTTATCGCCCTCCGTAGAGTGCTACGGCGTCACAGCTCACAGCAACCTTCAACTCCTGGGCCTAGGCAATTCTCTTGCCTCAGTCTCCCAAGTAGTTGGGACTACAGGCGCCCACCACAACACCCAGCTATTCTTTTGTTGCAATTTGGCTGGGGCTGGATTTGAATCCACCACCCTCGGTATATGGGGCCAGCACCCTACCAGCTGAGCCACAGGCACTGCCCCATCAGTAAACATTTTTAAATGGCCCTTTTAAAACCTCTCCCTTTAAGTTGTGGTGCTAAACTTTTGAGGGGTTCCCTTTAGTCTTCCCTACTTTCTCTAAAATACACCAGATTATCAGTAAATGGTGTTAAACTGCAATTTACTCCACGGATTTTTCTAGGGCCTAGAATATATTCACCAACTCTCCTCCAGAAGAACCAAAGAAGAAC
This sequence comes from Otolemur garnettii, assembly GCF_000181295.1. Taxonomy (NCBI): domain Eukaryota; kingdom Metazoa; phylum Chordata; class Mammalia; order Primates; family Galagidae; genus Otolemur; species Otolemur garnettii. The sequence goes on from NW_003852707.1 coordinate 62,267, forward strand.
AGATTTTAATTCTATTTTTTAAAAATTAGCAGCTCAAAAGTTCATAATGTCCTAATGAACCATTTTCCTCCACCCATCATTAGACTTTTCTTCCTTTGATAACCTCTTTTCTAAAAAAGGGGGGTTCTCCTGGAGTTGCTATAATATGTCAAATGTTAAGAAACACAGAAGATTTTACCCCAATACAATGTCTCCACTGTATATATTTTTCTCAAGTAGCTCACCTAGGAGCCCATTTGGAAGACAATGTCACTTAAAGGCCAGAGGACAGAGAGGTCTAAAAACAGTAATAGAAATTCACTTTATACATCAAAAGCCAGAAAATAAAGGCAGTGAAACCACTTAAACCTCAAAGTAAAAATGAATTGTGGTGAAGGAGAATTAATCTACATAATTGCTTCAGTCGTAACAGAGCAGAGCAGTATTTTTCAACATTTTGTCACGGCACACTTGAACCTGTAGTTAGACTTCCACGGCACACTTAAATTAAGCTGATCAGAAAAAGAATATATTGTGCTTTGAACTTCTTTTTGAAAATAATTTAATGAATAGTCTCTAAAAACGTTCAGGGCGCACCTGAGATCCTCTCCCAGCACACGGGTTGACAATCCCTGGAGTAGGGAGTTTCTTAGAGAAATTTTCATACCCAAACCCATTCCCATTAGTGCCAAAGTCAAGGATTTTTGCTGGATATAGATGATATTAAAATTATTAAATCCCTAAAGAAGTCACATACAAGGTATGTGAAGCCAAATGAACAAATGGGAATTTTTTTTTTAATTCCCAAAATAGAGAACATCTACCCACCAACGACAAGGTCAAATGCAGACGGAAAGGGGGAACACGTTCACACAAACAGCCACAGAGGCCAAGAGCAGTCCCCAGGATCTCATCTACCATAATAAATGTTTACACCATGTATGTGCAACATAGAAATTCCACCACTTCTTGAACCAAGCCAAAGATTCATGACCTAAAACTATTACTTTTGCCAGGCATGAATTTTGCCTATTGGTAAGTGAGACCTACCCACTCTCTGCATTCAGTGTGACTTTAATGTATTTTGTTTCTCTGTGCAAAACAGCCCTAGAAAGAAAGCCAAGTATTAAGGCCATCTATTGACTAAGATTGACACCATGAGAAGGTGAAGAGTTCTAAAAATAGGTACAGTTCTTAGCCAATAAAAATTCAAAGTTTTGGATAAATCAAGACACACAATGTTGAATTTATTAGTGACTTGCCTGTTATTGGCTTCATTAATTACACCACAAAGTCTATTATATGGCACAATGCAGTGAAAGTCCACTGTCATTATCAAAGAGAAATGATGTGACATGAACATGTCTGCAGGTTTAAAAAACACTCATCTAAAGGAAATCAGGAAACAGGATGCCAGGAGTAAAGCACAGGATGTTAAGAAGAGAGATCAGTGCACAGTAAGCCCAATTAGAAACAGCAGCTAGTGTCTGTGGACCAGATGACTTACTATAATAAAGATGCCAATTCACCCCAAATTGACATAAGGTTTACTGCAATTCTTATCAAGATCCCAATGAAATTTTTTTGAGACAGAGTCTTGCTTTGTTGTCCTTGGTAGAGTGCCGTAGCATCACAGCTCATAGCAACCTCCAACTCTTGGGCTCAGATGATTCTCCTGCCTCTGCCTCCCAAATAACTGGGAGTACAGGTGCCCACCACAACTCCTGGCTATTTTTTTTAGAGACAGGGTCTCGCTCTTGTTCAGGCTGGTCTCCAACTCCTGAGGTCTGGCAATCCACCTGCCTCAACCTCCCAGGGTGCTAGGATTACAGGCAGGAGCCACTGCGCCCAGCTTGAATTTTTTCTAGATTAATGCAGTTATGGGGTACAGTGTGCTGGTTTTATTTACAATTTGAAATATTTTCATCAAACTGGTTAACACAGCCTTCATGGCATTTTCTTAGTTATTGTGTTAAGACATTTATATTCCACATTTAGAAAGATTCACATTTACCCTTGTAAGATGCACCATAGGCATGGTCCCACCAATCATCCTCCCTCCACTCATCCTTCCCCCCCCTCCCCTTCTCCCATATTCTTGGGTTATAATTGGGTTATAGCTTTCCTATGAAAGCTATAAATTAGTTTCATGGTAGGGCTGAGTACATTGGATATTTTTTCTTCCATTCTTGAGATACTTTGCTAAAAAGAATATTCTCCAGTTCCATCCATGTAAACATGAAGGAGGTAAAGTCTCCATCTTTCTTTAAGGCTGCATAGTATTCCATGGTGTACATCTACCACAGTTTATTGATCCATTCATGGGTCGATGGGCACCTGGGCTTCTTCCACGACTTAGCAATTTGAATTGGGCTGCAATAAACATTCTGGTACAAATATCTTTGTTGTAATGTGATTTTTGGTCTTCTGGATATATATACCTAGTAAAGGAATTGTAGGAACAAATGGCAGGTCTATTTTTAGTTCTCTAAGTGTTCTCCAAACGTCTTTCCAATAGGAACGTATTAGTTTGCACCAATACTGATTCTTGACACTGGGAACCAGAGAAGCAGGTAACATCCAGCTGGACCTCGCAGATAGACACCCAGATGAATGAAACAGCACACAGAACCCAGAAACAGCCCTGCATACATCAGCCAGATGACTTTTTACAAAAGTACAAAAGCAAATGGAGGAATGGTAGTCTTTCCAGCAAATTCTGCTAAGTATAATCGGAGACTGACAAGCAAGATATAAAGTCTCCTCCTAAATCTCACATTATATAAAAATTAAACTAGATCAGAAACAGAAAACATAAAGCTATAAAACATTGAGAATAAAGTGCAGGAGAAAATAATGAAGACCAAGGCTTAGTGATGAGTTCTTAGGCATGGTATCAGACGCACAACCCATACAAGGAAATTATCCATAAATTTTACTACATCAAAATTTAAAACTTTTGTTTCACAAAACATTCCCCCTTTTTTTTTTTTTTGCAGTTTGGCCAGGGCCAGGTTCCAACCCACCACCCTTGGTATATAGGGCCAGCGCCCTACTCACTGAGCTACAGGCACTGCCTACACAAACCATTCTCTTAAGAGAGGGAAAAAAAGACAAGCTACATACTGGGTGAAAAACATTTGCAAACTACACATCTGACAAAAGACTCTTAATTCTTCAATAAAGAATTTTCAGAACAACAATAAAAAAAAAAACAAGAAAAAGAAAAATTTACTTAGAAGATGGACAAAAAACCTAGGAGATATTTGACTAAAAAGATTTACACTGATGGCAAAAACACATAAAAACATGTTCAATATTACTAACTACTAAGGAAATATAAATTAATACCTTGATTAGCTATCACTACACACGCAGCAGAATAGCTGAAACTTAAAAATAGTGGCAATACCAAATTCTGGCAATGATGTAGAGAAAGTGTATTGCTGGCAGTAACATAAAATAGGGCAGCCACTCTGGAAAACAGTTCAGCAGTTCTTTAAAAATGAAACATGAACTTACCTTATGAACCACAAAACATGGTTCCTAGGCATTTATCCCAGATACATAAATGTCTGTATAAGATGATTCATCGCAGTTTTAATTACAATAATCGAAAACAGAAAACAACAAAAATGTCCTGCCACCTTGGTTGCTTAAACAGAATATGGCACACTGCCAACAGAAAATGGCAGTGATGTCTCACATGGCAGAAAATAAGACCAAACATCTGAAAAACTAGAGAAGAAAAGGCAACAGAAAGAACTCTAAAGGAAGAATATCACAAGAGAATTTGAATCTGGAAAAAGAATGCAATGCAAATTCTATTATTAAAAAATAACTGAAAATTTAAGAAATCAACAGACGAGCTTCCAAGCTGACTAGACCAAGGAAAGGGGGAGATTTGTGAACTGGTAGAAAGGTCAGTGAGAAATACCCAGATTGAAGAACTAGAAAGAAAAAATGGAACAAAAATACTAAAAAGAAAGTAAAGGAGACATCGGGAACAGGAACAAAATGCACACAACTGGAACCCCAAAACAAAGGGAGAGAAAAAACAAGGTGGAAACAATGTGTGAAGATCAACTGACCAACAGTTTTCCAAAATGCATGAAGAACATCAAGCTACAGCTTCAAGATACTCTACAAACCCCAAACAGGATCAAGAAAGGGAAGACATCACCTTTAAATGAAAACAGCGAGACTTCCAGTTGACCTTGCAAAGAGCAATAACAGAAGCCAGAATTGCTGGGGTCGGGGGGCACCAATTCCAAGTGCAGACAAGGAAAACTTGGGTCTGCCAATTCCAAGTGCAGAGAAGGAAAACTACAGATGTTTTCATACAAAGACTCACAAAACTGACTGTCGATAGCCCCGTGATAAATCCAAAGGAAGTTCTTCACGGAGCAGAAAAATTACCCCAGATGTAAACACAGCAACGCAGGAAGGAATAAACGGCATAGAACATCCAGGCAAACCTAATGAATACAGACTCTTAAAAGAGCAATAACATACCAGGCAGTGGCTCTGCTTGGCTTTGGGAGGCCCAGGGAGGAAGATTCGGAGCTCAAGTCCAGCCTGGGCAACACAGTGAGACTTGTCTCTATAAAAACATTTTAAACTGGCTCAGTGCCTGTGGCTCAAGTGGCTAAGGCGCCAGCCACATACACCTAAGGTGGCAGGTTCAAATCCAGCCCAGGCCCGCCAAACAACAATGACGGCTGCAACCAAAAAAACAGCCAGGCGTTGTGGTGGGCACCTGTGGTCCCAGCTACTTGGGAGGCAGAGGCAAGAGACTCGCTTGAGCCCAGGAGTTGGAGGTCGTGGTGAGCTGTGATGCCACAGCACTCTACCCAGGGAGATAGCTTGAGGCTCTGTCTCAAGAAAAAATATATATATTTTAAACTATTAATGGGGCATGATGGCACACACCTGTCCTCCCACAGTTACTTGGAAGGCTAAGGCAGAGGGCTTGAGCCCAGGAGTTCCCAGTTACAGTGAGCTATGATCGTGCCATTATAGTCCTGCCTGGGATACAGAACAAGACCTTGGCTCAAAACAAAAGAAGGAGAAGAGGGGCGGCACCTGCGGCTCAGTGAGTAAGGCGCCGGCCCCATATACAGAGGGTGGCGGGTTCAAACCCAGCCCCAGACAAACTGCGACAAAAAAAAAAAAGAAGAGGAAGAGAAGGAAGGAGGAAGAAAGAGGAGGGGGAGAAGGATGTCGTACAGAGCAGTGGTTCTCAACCTGTGGGTCGCCACCCCTTTGGACTGTATTAAAGATCCACAGCATTAGGAAGGTTGAGAGCTACAGACACAGAGTTTCAAGGCATATATGTGTAGGCAGAAAAAAACACGTGAACACGATAACACAAAAAGCAGGAGAAACTCTCTTTTTCTTTTTTTGATTTTTGCAGTTTTGGGCCGGGACTGGGTTTGAACCCGCCACCTCCAGCCTATGGGGCCGGCGCCCTACTCCTTTGAGTCACAGGCGCCACCCAGAAACCCTGTCTCTTTAAATAAAAAAAAAATGCTTCACTTATTAACACAACACTCAAATCAAAACATACCCTCGGTCTCCTGTAATTTATAGTAGCTTTCCTTCTCTCCATCTCACTCATGTGAAAAATTGTTCTGCTCTCAGTATTTCAGTTTAGGGCATAAAAAGGATCTTATCAAAAAACATTTCAGCAATAATTTTTCCCTGCCCGTAAAAACAGTCTGAATTTATCTAACCTTAAAAATAGACTCCATTTATCTTCAGCATCAGGGCTCTTCTTACAAGTTGTACTGCTACATTATTCAAAGTTCTTGCCCCTGATTGTATGGACAACAAACAAAAGCGGGGCCATTATTCATTTTCTCCCTTCTGCAAAGCTATGCAGGTCCTTCTCCTTGATTTATTTTCCCGGTTCTGTTTTGGTCAGATTTTATTATTCGTGTTAGAGAGCAATGGCATTATCATTGTTACGTGGGGGTTTAAAGTCCATTCCTCTGCCCTAATAAGTCATCTGAGTTATTTGTATACACAGCCCCTCTTACGAAACGCTCGGCTCCAGTTTGCCCAAGAAATGATCTTTCTGTTCCATCTCTACCGTGTGGCTGCATGAAACTGGTGTGCGGAACCCTTCTCCACAAGTAGCCCATCCAGGTGAAAAGACAGCAGAGTCCCGAGGAGAGGGAGGCCTCCAAATCATAGGATTCAACCCCTACCTTCCTTCCTTCCGACCCTCAAATCCTCTTTCCCATGTGCACGAGAGTTATTTCATTTCTAAGAAAATGCATGCATTGGTACAGTGGAGTCTGGGCCAGTTCTAAAGTTCACTGCAGCACCTGGAGAAAGAACCTTTGACCTTCACGCCGTGAGGGCCTCTGCATGTCCAGCGAGGTGCTCAGGCAGCTCCGGGCATGCTGGGCAAGACCAAGCAGAAGGGCGATCAGCACTTGGCCCAGCACATTACTGGCAGAAGGAAGTTTTTAAAAAGCTGAAGAATGTATAGCTCTGACATTTGGCATATCCTTATATACATATATACATAACGTGTATTATGTAGGCAAAGGATGCACTGTGTTTAATTTGTTAGGGCACAAGGAGACGTATTTTGGCCTTAATTATGTGCTTGATGCATGGACGCATGTGGTCTGGCTAGTTTTGAGCAGATCCTATAATAATCATCATCTCAAAGATTCCTTTTAAGAAACTGCAGGCACTGATTCAGAGCACGGCAGAAATGAAGATACCGGCTTTGCTGTTAAGAGCAGATATCTGTTGGAAACTTTTACTTTCAAATCACTGGCTTTAAGTATGAAACAAATGTGGAATTTACACCCTGAAATGCAACATACATATTGTTTAGAATTTTTTTAAACAGTGCTGTACACGCTACAAATTACATATGCAATATAGTGCCAATTACATAAAAATGTGGGGGGAAAACTCTGAACATATAACTTGCTAATTTTCTAACAAATCACTGAAATTTTCTTAGCCAGCTACTCTTCATGATAGGAAAGCCAAGAGGGGTCTCTATCAGCAGAATTATTGTTTCCTAAGATATTTCACTGTTTTCCCCTGACCCAAGCTTTCAGAAAATCACTCCATTTCTATGTTGGCCCTTTGCTAAAAATTATTTATAATTACCTACATAAGCCCTGTGGTCTTTTGAGTCATCAGTTAGGAAAAAAACAAAAAAAGCCACCAGCAATATGAACTTCTCCCACTTGTCCTAATGAGCTATACCTGCTTCAAGCCTGGCTGGATTATTTAATCACCAATACCAGCAACAACCAAACCACGCCCAGCTTAGAGCCTATGAAGCTGTAGAGAGCTCTAGTTTTAATGACTTATCAAAAAGTCCCCAGCAGAAAATGAAATTATGCAAAGCTAAACCAAAGTCAAATGAAAACAGTGTGCGTACTTGAATTACGCAAAGGGGTAAGGAGAGGATGCATTAATGGTAGCATGAATGGGAGGGGGTCTTCAGCCCATTTTATACCTAGGACCTGGCTACATCAATCACCCCTCGTCTCCTACAACTTTACATTATGGTCTCTCCACAAAAAAAAAAAAAAAAAGAATCCATAACTTTCTTTTTACTCTTCCTTCCCTCTCATTTTCCACCTCTTCTCTCTTCTTCTTCATCAGCACATGGGGTGCAGAGATCATCTATGCTACATGCCTCTGCTTACTGCCATGCTCTCCCCTCTGGGTCTCCTGCAGTCCGGCGTCTCCTCTCCACTTCGTCCTCTCTGATGGGCCCGTCAGAGGTCTCCTCCATCACCTCCCTCTCAGCCTTTGCTGCTAAATTCTCTACATGCTCCATCTCCGAGATCTTCTCATCCACTTTCTTGGTTTGGGTACCACATCAGAAGGGTCCAATCACCCTCCACGCTTGTAGCTTTTCACCTTGAATTAGTTTCCTAGGGCTAATGAGACTGGGTGGCTTAAAACAACAGAAACATGCCTCACAGTTGTGCAGGCCGGAAATCTGAGCTCAAGGCTCAGGCTGGGTTGGTTCCTCCCAAGGATGGGAAGGAAAATCCGTCCCAGGCCCCACTCCCTGGCCTCCAGCAGCCTTCGGGGTCTCCAGACATCACAGGGGTTCTCCCTGCATGTCTTTGTATCATGTCCCATCTGCCTGTATCTGGACACCAGTCACACGAGATAAGAGGCCACCCGTGATGGTCATTAGACCTCTTTAACTTGATCACCTCTGTGAAGACCGTATTTCCAAATAAGGTCCCATTGTGAAGTCCTAAGGATAGAGATGTCAATATATCTTTTTAGGGAGGACACAATTAAGTCCATCACATATCTCAAAATGAAAACATCCAAAACAAATCTCATGGCCTCCCCCTAAAACCTCCTCTGCCTCTTGATTTCCAAATTAACACTATTCCATGCTTAACACTACTCCTAAGCTTATCTAGGTCTTTTTCTTCTCCTTATATCTCACCAGGTACTGACCCCATGAACCCTCCTGCACTGTGACCCTTAAACCTCCCAGCTTCTTTACATTCCCACAACTACCACCCAAATTCAGGCCCGAAATGATCTTGCACCAGCTCCACGGTGACTGTCTCTTAATAGGCTTCTCAGTTCCAGTCTCGTTCTGATCTCTCCCTATCCCAATTTATCTTATTAACTGCTGCCACATTAATCTTCCTAATGGACAGCTCTGACCCATTTCCCTCTCTTGAGAGGGAAAAAATGAAAGGAGAGAAACTTCCAAGTCCCCTCTGACCTTACGAATTAAGTGTCAGTCCCGTCCCTGATCCTGACCTCAAGGCTCCCCAACCCTCCCATGTCATTTCTGTCCCAGACACACACCCATGTGTTTTCTGCTTATTTCTATTAGGGTCCTGCCAAGGAAAGAAAAAGCTTTCTGGAGGGTTTAATTGAACAGAAGCTAATGAAGGGTCACTTGCCAAGGAGTGGGCAAGAGTGTGACAGGACCCCTCAGTGGACGGGACATCTCGGGAGCAGAAACAGTGGGAAGTTGTGCCCAGCCCTCCATCTGAGGCTACACAGAGAGGAAACAGCGTCCTCAGCACCAGGCCAGTGAAGGAGCCTCCTGGATGCAGAGCTGGGCAGAGGGGAGTGGAAAACGCACCCAGGGCCGGGCACTCGGCCTCACTCACATCCCCCTTTCCACCTGCCCCGTCTTTCTACCCTCTTTCCCCAAACTCATCAAAACCCCACCCACTTTCACTTTGGGAGGCATAGGAAGTGATGCTACAGATAATTTTTTAAAGTAAAAATGTGAGTCTTCAACAGAAATTGAACACATGTCAAAGATTTTATTGGTTCCCTTAATTCAAGAGAGAGGGTGATCTCACAACAGGTTCAAAGGAGACAACAAAGGACAGGTGAACGGGTCGGCCCTTCTGCAACGCTGAGATGAGGTTCTTGCTGAATCCCACACTGCTCCCTCTCTCCCACTGCATTCCACCTGACACTGAGATGAGGTTCTTGCTGAATCCCACACTGCTCACAGTCTCCGACCACATTCCACCTGACACTGAGATGAGGTTCTTGCTGAATCCCACACTGCTCCTGGTCTCCCACCGCATTCCACCTGACACTGAGATGCGGTTCTTGCTGAATCCCACACTGCTCCTGGTCTCCCACAGCATTCCACCTGACACTGAGATGAGGTTCTTGCTGAATCCCACACAGCTCCTGGTCTCCCACAGCATTCCACCTGACACTGAGATGAGGTTCTTGCTGAATCCCACACTGCTCCTGGTCTCCCACCCCATTCCACCTGACACTGAGATGAGGTTCTTCCTGAATCCCACACTGCTCCCGGTCTCCCACAGCATTCCACCTGACACTGAGATGAGGTTCTCGCTGAATCCCACACTGCTCCCGGTCTCCCACTGCACCACCTGACACTGAGATGAGGTTCTCGCTGAATCCCACACTGCTCACAGTCTCCCACCACATTCCACCTGACACTGAGATGAGGTTCTTGCTGAATCCCACACTGCTCCTGGTCTCCCACTGCACCACCTGACACTGAGATGAGGTTCTTGCTGAATCCCACACTGCTCCCAGTCTACCACAGCATTCCACCTGACACAATGTACCTTTTCTACAATCAAGAATTGAAGGTGGAGGGAGGGTAATTGGTGGGACCATAGTGCATCTTACAAGGGTACGTGTGAAATTTACTAGGTGTAGAATATAAATGTCTTAACACAATAACTAAGAAAATGCCATGAAGGCTATGTTAGCCAGTTTGATGAAAATATTTCAAATTGTATATAAAACCAGCACATTATATCCCATGATTGTAGTAATGTACATAGCTATGATTTAATAAAAAAAAAAAGAACTGAAGGTTCAGGAATCATGGCTATCAGTTTTCTGCAACTTAACAGAACTCTGAAATAGCTCAGAGGCAAAGGGAAGGCAGAGATCACCTAAATGGATTAACGTGCTGGGCAGGATGGCCACCAATTTCTTTTTATCACCCAGTTCTCAGTTTTTCGCAACTTTTCCTGACCGTGGAAGGACAGAAAGATGGAAAGAAGGAAAGGAGGAAGGAAGTAGAGAGAAGGGCTTTGGCGTCTGAAAGTCCCCGGGCTCACCAGCAGCGTCACTGACTCACTGTCACTCCACCTCTCTGCAGCTCCGTTTCCTGATCTGTACAAATGCAATTAACCACTTTAGAGACTAAATGGATCGTTCCGGGAATCAAATGAATTGCAGCTATCTTGTCTGAGCTGAGTAATGGTAGCCAAAATGCCCGTTCTTCCATTTTCCTTCTCACAATCCTGAGGTTAGACCATGATCCCTGCAGTCCCCTTTCGGTGTTAATGCTGCAAGACAGTAAATGCTGGCTCCTCCAGTAAGCCCAGGAAAGTCATCCTTCCAGGGCTCAGACCTTCCCTCCTCAACATCCTTTCCCCTGACAGTCATCTGACCGCTTTGTCCCCTCTGCGATGGATCATTTGCTTTTTCCTTATGTCCCATCCCACCTACAGAGAGAGAATAAAGTCTCTGAAGACAGGACCCAGCTCAGGTGTGAGTCCCAGCCCTACCGGGCACACAGTAGGCAGACAGGGAACATTTCAGATCACAGGAGGCAGGCAGTGAACATTTCACAGATCACATGGGGAAGCCTGCCAAGGCGGCCCGACGTGAGTCCTACTCACACAAGAGAGGATGTGGAAATGGGTGGAGGAGAGAAGAGACCCAGCGATGACGCAGGAAGGGCCCCAACCCCAGCTCTCTCCTCTCCTCACCCATCTCCACATCCTCTCTTGTGTGAGTAGGACTCGCCTTGGGCAGGCTTCCCCGTGTGATGCGGCTCTTTGTGGCAGGAGCAAGATGTTTACACTTAATAACGACACCCCATCGTTAGGAGATGGAGGTCCCTTTACTGTCACAGAGAGGATGACAGTGAAACTGAGTTCCCTAAGCTTCTCTGACAGACATCAATCAAAAACAGTGCATCACAGCTTTTTGCATGTCTGGGATGCAGGAAGAAGTGTTCTCCTGCTGTGGTGCTGAACTTACAAGGCAGGGCGTGTCACCTGATCCTAAGTCCCAACTGGGAGCTTTGTCCCTGAATGCACATCGTGACAGATGTGTCCTGGACTAAAGGGACCTGAGGGAAAGAAGGTAAGACATGTAAAGAGAACTGGGGGTTGCGTGTGTGTGTGTGTGTGTGTGTGACTTTCTGCGACATTTCTCAAGCTCCTCAATCGTCCTTCAATACGTCGTTCCTCCCGGAAAGGAAGATAAAGACTCTGTTGTTCCCCACAGGTTCATAAGTGGCCCTGAAAGATGGTTCTTGAAAATATTGTTCCTTTTTAAAAAGGCTCAATGTTTTCATCCCTTAACCCACTCCCCTAAAGAAATGTCAACTGTTCCAAACTTCAAAGGAATCAAAATTTTCAGACACTTCTCAAAACGAATACTGGAGCCCTTTCAGAGATCACCGTGGAATGTGACTGAGACCTCAGCTCCCCCCTTCCGTGCTGCTCTGAATATTGTAGACTCTGCCTTCCCTGGGGTCTTCACATTCCGTATGAAATGGAGGCTCTGCTTTTCCCACCATGTAGTCCACCGTGTAGAGGGACGTATCGGAGCCCCCCATCTCAGGCACGTCCACCGCCTCTTCACCTTTGGACCCCTGAGTTTATATGAAGCACAGACCCCTGCACAGGTCCATAAGTTTACTGTTCCCAGGCTGATGTGTTTGGGCATCTCAACTCTACGGCAATACGTCCTCTTCTCCCTCCACAGTCCCACCTCACTACTGGGATAACTCTGTGAAAGAAAGCAGCTGCCCCATTCATGCACCTAGGTCAAGGTTACCCAGTAAATGTGTACAATTGCCCTGTTCGGTATTTATTACCTGAAATACTATCTCAGGGAATCGTTCCATTCAATTTCACAAATGTTAAACACAGGCCTGTGATGTGGCAGATGTCCTGGGAGGCGCTGGTAGCATAAGGAATTCACATTCAATATTATAAAGCACCTTCCTGAAGGGAGAAGAAGGGCATCAAGTTTCCCTCTTGTTTTAAAATGCCTTCATCTCCAGCAAAAAGGGCCTCTATGGTCCCCAAGGCCAAGGCAGGTCCTACGAGAGTCTGAGACTAGAGCTCTACCACTTGTGTCTGAAAATTTGGGGCTGCTGACTTAACTTCTTGGTACCTACCTCTGAGGGATTTTGCAAGGATTTCATGAGAAAATGCACACGAGATGCTTAGAGCAGATGTCCTGGACAGTGCGATTCAAGGACCCTACGGAAACACAGTCACCACCAACAGCAGGTAGGTCACTATGTAACACAGCCCTGTTCTGACCCAGCCTCACACCAGGGAGGTGGTTACTCCCCCGGGCTGACATGTATTTGAGATCTGAGGAATTTTCTCAACTTCTGGGCCTACTCCAATGTGCCCTAAGAATATCCCAAAGAACCTCGAAAAGACATGTGGACACCATTTTCCCTGAACACCGAGATGGTAAAAGTTTGTCTCCAGCCTTGACACTGTTACAATGGCGTCCCTCAGAACCAACTCACCCATGAGCCCTGTAGCCCCCCCTTTCTCACCCCTCCCCCTCAAAAAAACCATCAACACGACAAAAACCCCAAAGCACTGGGAGAAGCAACAGACACCAACAACTCAGCCACTCGTGAACCAATTTAACTAAATTTCACGGTGAAGTCAAAGTTTGGTAAAAAGTAATAGGTTCTACCTTTCAGTCATTCATGTGTGTGTGTGTGCGACCAAACTTTCCTCAAGCAAAGTTTCTTTCAGTATGAAATAAACATAAATTCCAGCAAAACCTAAATGAATTTTAAATCATAATTCCTTTTATTTTGATAACTAGAAACCTGCTATGGAAATTACAAGAATACCATTTTCCAGGGCTATAAACCCAGTGAGATTCTCAGCATTCATTTTAACAATATCCCAATTTACTCAAGACTAAGGGATGGATTCCTCCTGCAATTTTCCTTTCTTCTTTTTCTTTCTTGATCCTCTCAAAATATATTTGTGTATTTTCTATCTCTGGTGATGTATGAAATACGAGTGAAACTCATGGGTTCACATGCACATTACGAATCAGATTCTAAACTCTGAAGGAAATAGGACGATTAAAATTTCATCAGAAGGGCAAGCAGTGTTCAAAACTCTTTTCAAGTTCTCAAAATGTTGAAAGGAAAAGAAAGTACTTGCCATAGAAGAAAAAGTAAATTGGCCACATCGAGTTGTTCTTTCTGCCACAGCGATGAGAAGTAAGAGCCTGTTTCCCCGATTCCCTGATTACAGGTTTCCCCAGCATACTAGGAACCGTGTGTCCCAGTGAACAAGTGTGGCCACTGCTGCCTCAACCCTGCCAGCCTCTGAGCCCCCATCACACTTCCTGCTGTTCCAGTCACTTTGCCCTGCACCTGACTTGGTTCCCCAGGTAGATTTAAGGCTTGCTTCTGGCAAGTACTAATCATCGATTGGTGGATGGTAAGTTTCTGGGCCAGTCCAGTGGAGATCCCCTCACGTGTTGACAGCTCCAGCCCTGTATATCCCCTACTCTACTGGGAGCTGTTTGGGTAAAGAGAACGGGCCAATTATGTGCGGTCCTCTGAACACTCCAGATACTAAGAGGAAGGCCTTGGATTTTCATTTCATTGCAGCAATGTCACCACAGAACTTTTAATGGGCCATAGGAACTAGGAGATACATCTTCCTCCTGTGCTTTGAGGCCAACTGCAACAATTCAAGGAAACCACAGAACCCTGGGTCACTTCTTCACCACGCAGGGAGAAGGTACTAATGGGAAGACGGGTAAACACTTCATAGCTAAGACAGTACAGAAAATGTGCATACAAGATCACTTAGCAGTTTGATTACTGACCCTATGATCCACCAGGATGAGGACTGTCAGAGACCTGGGCATCATCCAAAGTACCTATTTCCAGTCCAAGGGCAAGGTTTGTTAACATTCATGCTTCTGAATGGTTTGAGTCTCCTTGACCCCAGGACTATGAGCACAGCAACTGGCAATGAGCTCAGAGAGGCCACTAGAGATAACTAACCCTTTAATGTCTCCTGAGGGGAACTCGATATGATCCTTCTAATCCCCAGGTCACACAGCCACTATTAGCAGGGTCACCATGCCAGTGTGAGTCCCATGAGTATGAAGATGAAAGCAGGGAATTCCACTTCTCCGCTGGATGTTCCAGCAATGCCCCCTGAAGTCACCTCACCATACAGAGCAGCTCCCGTGAAAAACAAATTCTAACTAGAACCTAGTACAGTAGAACCTCTGTAAGCCAACCATCCCAAAGACTAGAACAAACTGATCAACATCCAGAGGTGGTCAACATAAGGAGCTTCCAGAGTACATGTGGCGCATGTCCAGTCTACATAGGGCAACATAGGAAGGTGGTCAGTGTAGGGAGGTGATCAACCACAGAGGTTCTACTGTATTTCTCTGGGGCAGCAGCCTTCACTCAGACTCAGTTCACTCTCTCACTGGTCTTACTTCTCTTGCTTTAGTGACTATAACTTCCTTCTCTCTAATGTCCCTCCCAAGCCTGAGACTGGGTGTTTTCTCCCACTGGTCCAGGAGCCACTGTGGCTTCCCAATGCAGGAATCATCACCTCATCCCTCCCCCTACACACCTCCTCTGTCCTCATCTCAGAATTTCACTCACCAACCCTCCTCTTCTGCCTCTGGAAGGGTTCCTAATCCATTCTCCCACCCTCACTATCTTTACCTACTTCCTTCATAACAGATTCCTTCTTTCTGCATTTGGATACATTCAACTGATCTTTACTTTTAAGTGGAGGGAGGGAAGTGATCTTTTCTCTTGTCATGATCTTCCACTTGTGGTAACATTGCTCTTAAACCTGCCCGGGTCCTAAGCATCATGGAAAATGAACAGCCCCAACATGGTCCTCACCATCCCACAGAGAATTAAGGGGCTGACCATAAACAAGGGATAGAATGTGGGGAACAGACTTGGAAGCTCAAGAGATGGTCAGAGACAGATTGACCAATCAGAATTGGTTGGCAGGATCCAAGAAAGCTCCATGTAGGATGGAGAACCTAAGTGAGGTACCAAAGGGCAGATTATAAAAGGTCAAGAGCCAAGTAGAGAAGGTGAACTGGATGTGACAGGATGGGAACTCAGATGTAGGGTGAGAAAACGGAATTAAATGAATACACTAAGCATCTCCCACCCATGGGCCAGGCACTATAACAAGTTTTCACATAAAGTTCTATCATGTCATCATCAAGAATCCCTCTGAGATGTGTAATAATATCTTTATATTAAAGGGAAATTAAAGTAATCTTAAGTCCATGAAGCTAGGTACTGCAGGCCTCAGACCCAGGTCTTTAGAAGACTAGGATCATGCTGATATTTCTAAGACAACCCCCAGAAATGGGGGTGCCACCTATCAATCAACAAAGCCAATAGGAAGAAGAGTCACTCCAGGAACCAAACAGGCCATGAGCTCAGGCTGGTGGGTCCAGAGGCTGAGAGGCAGGAGGGAAATCTGAACAGAGGCTACTGCAGGGAGCTGGACACGAGGACTCAGGGCTGTCAGACATGTAGTAGTTACTTATACAGGAAAAAATGGCTTTGAGAAAGTTCCTTCCATCTCCCTGGCTCTTGGAGCTGGATGAAGTCATTGTTAAGGCTTTTCAAGCTCTTTTATTCCAAAGATCCCAGATTTTGTGACATCCATAAGATAATGAGGCAAAAGAGACAAAGCAGGAAACAGGACAGAATCATCTGGGAGCACCCCTGACTTGGAGTAGAGGGAGTGACAAGCACCCCAAAAAAGTATGATCAGAAATGGAGAAAACTTACGCAGAATGTGCCGTGTCTCCCAAGCCAAACAGAACTGCTTTCAAAGAGGAGGGTCAGGGTAACAGAGTTTGAGAAGGGGTCTGAGGGAACAGGGATGGAGAGGCACATTCAGATTTGCCAAGGGGGAGGGCACTGGTAACATCTCCAGGAAAGTGGTTCAGAAAAGGAAGCACAGCTAGATTCTTACAGGGAGAGGGAGAGACAAGCAGCGGGGCAGAGATCACATTTGGAGGAGCAGACAGCTAAATAAGACATCAGGGACAACCAAAAAAATTGCAAGATGGAGAAATTAGCATGCTGCAAGAAAATCCAGAAGGAATAACAGAGGAGACAGACAATCAATCAATCAATCAATCAATGCACAGTGGCTCATGCCTATAATCCTAGTACTCTCAGAGGCCCAGGTGAAAAGATCACTTGAGCCCAGGAGTTCAAGACCACCCTAAGCAAGAGCAAGACTCCATCTATACAAAAAAATAGAAAAAATTAGCCGGGCATGGTGTCGCAAGCCTGTAGTCCCCGCTGAAGGCTGAGGCAGGAGGATCACTTGAGCCCAGGAGTCTGAGATCTTGTGAGCTATGATGATGACACCACTGTGCTCCAGCCTGGAAACAGAGTGAGACCTTGTGGCAAAAAAAAAAAAAAAAAAAAAAATCCTGGACCAGGATCTGTCACATGAAGAATGGTAAATTTAGAAAGGACAAAAGAAACCTCCTTTTCAGTGGGTGGAAGGACAAGAGGCCAGGTTTGGACAGGGAACCCTATGAAGGTCAAGGTCAGGGAACCCTGTGAAGGTCAAGGTCAGGGAACCCTATGAAGGTCAAAATTAAGTATAAAAAGAATGAAACAAGTGTATTTAAATCTTCTCGATGAAGAATGATGTGCTGATAAACTCCCGTTCCAGCAGTTCTTCAGAGATTTTCATACACCCTGCATTTCTCTACGCCACTAACTTGGAGTGTGGCGCCGGGCCAAGTTATTTTGCCTTTCTGAGCTTAGATTCCTTATCTGCCAAATCAGCGAGGGGTAGACTGGGTAAATGTTTTCCCTCTCTAATGTCTCAGAGTTTACATATGTGTTTTTCCCTTCTAATTGTCCCTTGGCATCCCCTAAATCTCTTCTTTGCAATTAGTGGCAGTCCCTCCTTCTTTTGAACGCGTCCCCTTAACACCGAACATTATGCTGTGTATACACAGGGCATTCAACAATGCTTTTCTGAACTAATAAAATCCCCATAGTGTCAGAGTTTCAGGAGATAAGTATGTGCTTCATCATCTTTTCCTCTCCCTATCTACACGGGCACAGTCACCAGGGCTGCTGGAATCCTTCCTTGGGTAATTCAGCTGTGATAAAAAAAATACTTATCTGAAGCCAAAGGACAAGCGAGATTGAATGTCACACAAATTAGCACCCTCAGGGCTGTGGATCCTACCCTTCCTGCCAGTATGTGCACACTAGCTTCTAAATAAAAAAAAAAAAAAAGGTACAGTATGTGTGTGTGTGCCAGTAAATATTTATTTATCTATAAAATGGATAATGCAAGTCTGGGTAGGCATTTCCATTCCATCATTTCCCTCAGAAAAATACTATGGTGCATATCTATCTAAATCATCTAAATCTAATGGGTTCATTACCAAAGGAGCTAAAGGGCAAATTTCTACTGCACAGGCAAGCTTTTCATTTGTGTTCTGTGACATTCCTACAGCTGAGAACACTGAGTATCCTGTTTGCTGTAACTTAAAACATACTTGAGCAGAGTGAATGAAGCAGCCTCTCTCTCCTGGGAAGAAGATGATCAGCTTAATACCTGAGTTTTAGTCCTGCTTCTGCACTGCTGAGCCCTGACATCATACCATGGACCTTTACAAACCAGAGCTCACCACTCCTGCCCAATTTCACAGCGTTGCACGCTGTATAATTGTCATGATTAACTGCTAACTACTGTCTAAGAAGCTTTTTGTGGTTATGGAGCAAGATGTGTAAGTACTAAGAAGAACTCTTCCATTTCACTCTGCAAAGGAAGATCAGAGGAAAGCTCTAAGCTTTCCTAGGAGAATAATTTTTGCAGTCAGGACAAAGTTTTAAGACTCTACCTGAAAATACAAAGTTATACATATGACATAGTATACCCCAAAAGTTAACTCAGCTATGCTTCCGCAAAGCACTCAGAAAAAAAGTAACCTTTCAGCAAGGTCATTTCATGCCATGGTTTACAAAAGTCAGGGGAATATCTCCTATCAGATTCTGGAAAATTGCTTGGAGAAAAAGAGGAGTGTAAGAAAAAGATCCAGGTTACTAACCATCGAGTTATAATTCATTGCTACATGGGTAAGTTAATAAAATTTTTAAAGTAAACCATATATCCCAAATTGTGAGTATGTTTGGATGTAAGAATGAATGAAGCCATTAAGAGCTAAAGGCTCACTGTAGGATAGGATTCTTCTACCATAAAATAAGTCTCCTGGCACAACCAAAGTTTACACAAACATATTCCCAATCTCTTTCAAAGAAAAACACATCAGAGTGGGCATATTTCCAACTGATGGGGGTGCCACTGAATTTAAAAAGATAATAGTTCATCCATTATCCTAATCATTTGGAAGGAATGTGAGCAGATGACAAGCAATGGCATAAGGAAAAAGAGCTCCAAGAGGGACCAGTGCAGGCTGAACAGCGACCAAAACCTTCCCCAAATGAAGAATTAATTTACAGCAGCAGACATAACTCATGGATACAGTCCATTAAAGATTTCACCTCTACTTCCCTTAACATTGATCTCAAACTTCTTCTAGAAAAAGAAAAGAAAAAAGGCTTGCAGAGGACAGAAAGATGCCTCAATGTGCCAGAATGCTGAATATAAATTAATAGACAATGGTCTGCTCCAGATAATTACTAGGATGTCCTAATCAGAACATACAAAACTCTGGCGAACTCTGGCGAACTTCACAAATATGGTGTCTTATTTTCTTCTTCTTTTTTTTTTTAATGCACAACAGCTTCCCTTATCACTGCCAAGAAGTCTTTCATTTACAACCATTTTATCAACATGTACAGTATTCCTAATCCTCCTTGGGCTATCTTCTTTAAAAAGAGAAGAATTAACTCCTGTTGACAAGCCTGCAGACAACAGAAAAATAAATGCCCCCAGAAAATAAAAGAGATAAATGCAGTGTAGGAAATATATCCTCTCCGTTATTAACCCTTTTAACATTTCTGCACCATCAACATCATTGGCTTAAGAGGAAAAAATAGACAAGATAAATAAGAGAGAAGCTAGTAAAAGATTTGAGAATTTCCCCATGAAATTGCAAACTATTAAGAAAAAGGAATGGTTTCCTCTCCGATGTTTAATGCTACACTAAAAACACACCCTCTAACTCTACTGGGCTACCCCCTTCAAGGTCATTTGCCATCAGCATAACCACCTATGGATGTTTATTAAAAGAAAAATCCCAGCTTAGGACTGCCAGATCTCTACCCAGGACCACTTATCAAAGGTGTTGCTCCCCTGACAGGCAGCTGTCCAGGGGCACAGAGGAAACATGACTTTATATGTGCACAACTCCACCAGCAAGCACATTCTTGGGTCCCTATTAAGCATTCTGATAACAGCACCTCCCTGAGCTCAGCTGAACAGGTCAGCCCGCGGGAAGCCCTTGAGTGCATGAAGCCTACCAAAATTCCCTGGCTAATTTTAACCCCATGGAGTTTGATAGAAAATTGAGTTGAAAATTACACTGCAACTAAGTATTTTATCCACCCAAATAAGAGATTCCCGAGAAAAGTCTGTTGTGACTTTACAATTTTTAAAAATCTCATGCAAATTTTGCACTAAAAAAATAATAACCTGTATTCCTAACAGGTTTGAGATTCCCTATGAGTAAGGTATTAGGGATCAGGCTCTTCAGAGCCCAGGTATCTCCACCATGCACGCGTGCAGCCATCAGAGTAGACCATTCACCATCTACGCTCACCCCAGACTTTATCCTTTCCAAAGCTTTCTCCCACCTCCCTTACAGCCCAAACCACTCGCTCTCCCCTCAAAACAAAAAAGGAAATAAACACCGAAAAAGAAAAGAAATTAAAGTAAAGGAGGAAAACCCAGTCACGTACGATGAATCTGTACAAATTCACTGTTTTCACTTGTTCGGTGCCCAAATACATCAGCCGGTCTATATTCACACCTAAAAGTTACTGACTAGTTAGTATTTCCACATTTTTTCATTATTTTTTCACTGATGAAGGAAGAAGTAGCAGCAGAAGCCGCAGACCTAGGTTAGGCAAGTCTGGGGAATCCTGCCAGGGAACATCCTTGGGTAAGGAGGACAGAAGCAGAGAAGCCACGGCCTTAACGAGGCACCTGAAAGGATCTAACTAGGTTATTCTCAGCACGAAGTTCGGGCATTTTCCTCCGTGGAGAGGCTCTCCAGTCCCAGCTTCGAGGTGTGCATTACCTCAGCTGGGGAAGTATCTGCAGTGTTTGAACAAATCAGAGGGGGGAAGGAGCGGTGCCAAGAGGTACTTAAGAAGAAAATATTGTATTAGTGTGGAGCCAACATTTCCCTGCCTGCCACCCAGTGTGGAAATTCTGGGCAGCCACCTGCCCTTACACAGACACACGCACGCGCGCGCGCACACACACACACTCACACACACACACACACTTTGCTGCACTTGGCATTCAATAAACCAGCATTTAGAAGACGACACGTTCACGATGGTCCCCAGCAGCGCGCGCGCGCACGCACACACACACTCGCTCCCCGTGCCTTCTCTGCAAGCGGTCACAGCACCACCGTGGCACCAGCCTCGGGGACCTCGGAGGCGACTTGGGGGAAATCTCTGGACAGCGTCCTGCACCATCACCCCTGGCCCCGGCCAGCTGCGACCCACGCACGCTACCCGGAGTAAGCGAATCCACGTCTTCGCTCCGTGACAGCGCGCGGGTTCAGCCCGAAAGCCCGAGATACCGCGCGGCGGCAGTATTCCCAGTGACAGCCCGAGTCCCGCGGGCCCCTGTGCCCCACTGGCTGCCTGCTCTGCACCCTTCCCCCGGCGGCCCGGGAGGTCCAAGCCCAGACACCAGGCAGGCCAGACGGGCCGTCCCCTCCTCCCTCGGCTCCCGCTGCGCCGGTGCCCCGGGACCAAGCCGGGCTCCTCAGCCGGCTCGCGGCGCTCTCTCCCCTTGCTTTACACACGCGCGCACAGACACGCTCCCTTCTCTTTCCTCGCCCCAACACGCACCCCTGCACACACTTAGTGATGCCGGTTCCTCCTGCATCCCCAGTGGACATCCCTCGCCCCGCCCGCGTGTCCTCGCTGTCACTCTGCCCGGATCCCGCTAGTAGCTGCCCCGGCGCCCCCTTCCCCCGGGGGAAGCGACGCGCGGCGCTTACAGTTCGCAGGAACTGGATCTCATCTTCGCCCTCGCCCCCATCGGCCATGGCTCCGCGCCTCCCGGCCGGGGCCGGCTCCTGAGCCCCGCGGAGCCCGGCGGCGGTGGCCCCTGGAGCTGCCCGCTGCTTCTGCTGCCGGGAGCCGGGGGCGGGAGGGGGCCGTGCGGCTGGGTGCCGAGCGCCAGGCGGTCCCCGCCAGCACAGCTGAGGAGGCGGCGCGGGGACGCGGGCGGGCGGGGGCGGCCCAGGCGCGGGGCCTCCCCGCGCCGCACTGTGAGGGAGGAGGGCGGCCCGGGCCCGGAGGAGGTGGGAGGCGGCCCCGCAGCCCGGCCGCGCTCGCTGCCTGCAGCCGGCGGTGCGCTCGGCCC
>NW_003852707.1:84434-91366 GCF_000181295.1 Otolemur garnettii
GGAGGAGCTCGCCGGCTCCCCACTGCTGCAGGTAATCCGCAGCCCGCTGCTCCCGGCCACCAAAGCCGAGGCCCAGCGCCACTCACTGGCTGCGCTGGGAATCGGGCCCGAGCGCACCAGGCGAGCGCGCAGCTCGCGCCCAGCTGGGGTCCCCGGGCTCATTCACTTGCGCCTTGCGACCTTAAACCTCTAGCAGGGCGCTGCTTCCTCCAGGACTAGGCTCCGGCACTGACTTCGCAGCACTGCGGAATCCTTCAGCCGAACGTACAGACTGGTTAATCTCCACGTAAAGGCTGTAACAACACATGACATTTTAAACTCACATTACCTCTATTCACGATCCACAGGAGATTTCTTCAACGTCTACTTCTAGCGTACCATGCTTTTCCCATACAATTTATAGAGGGCACGGTTTTGGAGCACGGAACTTGAACACGTTCATTCAACAAATACATAGTAAGCGCCTATGCCCAGCAATGTGGTACACAGATACGGGACTTTATAATCTTAAAAATGCAAGACTCAATTCAACAAGAAATTGCAATAAAGTGTAGGATAGGATCTATAAGTTTGAATCACCGGGTAGATCTAAACTCAGACGGTGGTGCCCCTTATTCTGAAAGAAATTCGAGCTTTCCACCGCCGATAACAGCGGGAGCTTTCCCCATCCAGGCAATAGCCCACCAAAGCCCCGCTTAACACGCAGCTGTGACTAAGACATCCAGAGTCTGAGGCAGTTTGGACACAAAAGCATTTCTCTCTTGCTCCTAGTACACAGCTGTTTAATTTATGATACTTAAAAGAAGCATATGGGAAAAAAAAAAAAAGCCTTTGCAAAGTAAAGTTGTCAAACGTCAATCCTACAAAGAGACAGAAAGAAAAGGTTTGCACCGTTTACCTTCAATACACATTCTGCAGCATTTAACCCATCACCATAATCTACCGGTAAGTTCTCTGCAGCCTGCATTTTAATGTTAGCAGGTTTAACTTTGTATTTACTGGGCTAGGTTTTTTGTATTTCCAGGAGAATGAATACCATAAATAATACGTCTATAAATGTTCTTGCTCCGTAATGGAACTAGTAATCTTCTGCCCTGTTTTATGGAATTGTACTGGTCATTGTACCTAAAAACTTGACATATTCTTAAAAAAAAATTTTTTTTTTCATCTTGCAGAATGTTTTGTGGAGACAGGGATCACACTACGTTGCTCATGCTGGTCTTGACTTGGGGCCTCAAGGATCCTCCCGCTTTGGCCTCCCCAAAGTGCTGGGATTACAGGGGGGAGCCACCAAATATTCTTACACCCATGAGGGCTAACCAAGTCTTAACCTAGGATTATTTATGTGACTTTTTACTCTCGGGAATATCTAACGGACTAATCAGTGAGAGCACAAAAATGAGGTAAAAATCCTGAAGGAGCAACTAACTATATTCCAAAATTGGCTCTTGATTTAATGTTAAATAATTTGATCTTCCAAATTTAGAACATATAGAGTTGACTTTTTTCCTTGTACATATATATCTTTAGTTGAAAGGTCTTCTTTTTAACTTAATTTTTATGAAATCATAACCGTATACATTTATGGGGTACAATGTGACGATTTGATATACAACATGGAATGCTTAAATCAAACTAAGTAACATACCCATTGCCTCACTTCCTTATTTTTGTGGTAAGACATCTATAATATACTCTTAATTGTTTTGAAATGTACCCTTCATTGTGTACATTAGGTGAGATCCCGCCAAATACTTTTTTTGGTTTGTTTTTGAGACAGTCTCACTCCGTTACCCAAGCTAGAGTACCCTTGTGTCCTTGGCCTAGCTCACAGCAACATCAAACTCCTGGGCTCAGCGATCCTATTGCCTCTGCCTCCTGAGTAGCTTGGACTACAGGCTGCACCACAACATTGGCTAATTTTTCTATTTTTGTAGAGACGGGGTCCACAAAGACCTCGGACTGGTCTTAAATCCTGAGTTCAAGACATCCACCCACCTGGGCCTTCTAGAGTGTTAAGATATACAGGCATGAGCCATCAAGTTCGGCCAAATTGACCTTCATAAGTACAGTATTCAGAGAACTATGCACAGATGGGTTTCTTAATTACTCCATTCAGCCCATACAGCAGGTAAAATAATATAATATAAAAACTCTTACTAGTTTTTCATTTTGGCATTTTAACGAGGCTGTAAACTTTCCTAGCAAGAATTATATTTATTATTCTCTAATTCTCTCAAACTTAAGTGGAATAATACTAAATATACTAAATGCTATTCTTTTTTTTTTTTTTTTTTTTGCAGTTTTTGGCCAGAGCTGGGTTTGAACCCGCCACCTCTGGTATATGGGGCCAGCGCCCTACTCCTTTGAGCCTCAGGCACTGACCTAAATGCTATTTTTTTAAACCAAACTCAGCAACCTCAATTGCTTCTGGGCTCAAGCAATTCTCCTGCCTCAGCCTCTCAAGTAGCTGGGACTACAGGTGCACACCACAATACCCAGCTAATTTTTCCATTTTTTAAGTAAGATGGGGTCTCAAAGTCTTGCTCTTGATCAGGCTGGTCTCCAACTTCTAAGCTGAAGCATTCCTCACTTTGGCCTCCCATGGTGCTAGGATTACAGGCGTGAGCCACTGCTCTCAGCCTAAATGCTAAATTATTATTCACTATATACAGTCTTCAACAGCAAATAGAGCAGAAGATGTTTATAAAACAGTCTGTTTATGTGGACTTTAAAACACACATAAGGTTTATAGATCAAACATACATAAAAATATGTTTGAGAAGGATACATAATGTTTATTTATTTTTAGAAAGAGAACTGGGGGAAATACGGCCTGTGGTTTAACATGGGTGCCAGGTATATGGTGTGATGTTATCTTTGGTACTCTGATATTCTGATAGATTTCATAATTATAAAACTAGAGATAATTTTTATAAGAAAACTACTCCACTGAAAGCTATGGAAACTTCTTAACTATATATATATATTTTTTTTTTTAATTTAACTGTTTGGAGCAATTCAATTTAGTTATTATTCCCCAGTTTTTTCTTCTAGTAGACCATTATAGTGAGAAAATTTAGTTTCGAGTGGAGAGATCATAGGATAAGAACTAACCTCAATTTTAAATGTAATTTTAATATAATTTAAATCAAAAGCACGGGTAATTTGGATACAGGTTAAAGTTTATGTTCAGTGTCATTAATCTTTATTGTAGACTTACAGTAAAAGGAATTAAAAAGTAGATATTGGGTACAAAACTGTAGTTCATTAATCAAAAAAGTTTTATTTAAAATTTTCATATACTTATAATACTTAATATCTATGTGTTTTGTGATTTTTTATCAAAAAGTTTTTTTCTAAATGCATACCATATATAATAGTTTATTTTGCTTTTTACTATTAAGATTTATAATTTTAGTGTTATTCTACTGAAATTTTTATATTCATTAGCCAACCCTCCATTTTAGATCTATACTTATCATAATATAAAAAAAGATTAAAGGATGACATTTCTATATTTCTAGTTCAAATTTGGGAAGTGTTTTCCTTTGTAACTAATTATAGATCCTGCAAGAGAGGAAAAAAAATATATTTCCTTTTTTTTAATTGAGTTTTTCTGTAGTCATCTAATTAAGAATGGGCCAACAGAGCCCACTATTCACTTGGCGGGACTCGAGACAGCCTCAAAGAAAAAAAAAATTAGGACAAATGTAAGATTCTTCCGTCTGACTTACTAAGCTCCCCAGTGATATACGTGAGCTTAAAAATTAACCTCTTCCTCCTGGTTCCTACAGAAAGTCCGCTAATATACCCTGTGTCACCGTTTTAATTCATTGAGCTTCTTTCACTTAAGATCACGTAAATGAAAGATCTTATCACTGACATAAAAGCCTCTGAACTTGGCATTGGGTCATTACAAAATTAGGATTGGAGAGGCCCTAACATCCTGAGATTGAACCCACACCTTGTCAACTCAGATTTCCAGCTTCAAAAATCCCTAAGGAGCATTTCATGCGTTCTTCTGATGCTATTGTAGAACTCAACAAGCTTAGCTTTTAGAAAATTTCCATTTTACTTACATCTTTATTATATATATTCTAAAATATTACAATTCTGATGTGCGCCTGTCCTAGAAATAAGTCCCTGGGGAACTCAGTGCAAGCTGGTCCTCCACTAGCATGGCCTGAATCTCTGGGTCAGCATCAAAACAAGGTGGCCAGAAATGACAAATTACAAATGCTGCTGATGGTGATGAAGACACGTATTGAGCATTTCCTGGGCTTCGGGCATTTCCTTTTCATTGTTTCTTTTCATCTGGACAGCAACCAAGGCTTAAAGAAGTAATCTGGCCAAGCATGGTGGCTAATGCCTGTATCTCAGCCCTGTGGTAGGCTGGGGTAGAAAGATTGCTTGAGGCCTGGAGTTTAAGATCAGCCTGGACAACACAGCAAGACTTTGTCTCTACCAAAAAAATGTTTAAAAAATAGCCGGGCATGGTGTCATATGCCTTAAGTCCTAGCTACGCAGGAAGCTGAGGCAAGATCACTTGGGCCCATGAATTCAAGGTTACAATGAGTTATGGCTGTGCCACTCCAACAAGAACTACCTCGCAAAATAAACAAACGAACAATAACAAAACAAACAGTAACTTGACCAAGATTAGACAGCTGCTGAGTGGAGAGGCAGGGGTTTGAGGGCTCTCAGCCTGAGCTCTTAATCACTATTTTAGGCTACTCCCCTTCCCCTGTCCCAGAGTGGAAAGCAGAAAAAAAGAGTCTAGACTGACACAAACTATAAAAGGCTCTGGCAGCCCCAGGAGATCTGTCCCTGGTTTCAGGCCAAACCCGGTCCTGTTAGCTCTTGGAATGCCAAGTTCTGGAAAGAGACAGGGATTACTATGTGCTCAGAAATAAAATCCACGTGTGCCTCTCTCCACAGTTTGTATTCTTCGGGGAAATCAGCTTGTTAAGACTTGAAGGTTATTCATTACCATCCTATCGCTTCCTTTAAAATTATAAAGCCCCAAACTACGATTCGTATTCTGGTTTCCAGGGTCAGGACAAGCTACATATACAAGAGAAAACACGCTCTTGGGGTCAGAGGAGCCCGGCCATCTCAAAGAGGGTAACCCCATGTGACCAAAAGTTTGCTAATTACAGCAATCCCCCTCTTATCTGTGGCTTCACTTTCTACAGTTCTAGTTACTCACAGTTCAAAACTATGAAATGGAAAATTCCAGAAATAAACAATTCTTAACTTTTCAGTACTGCAGCAGGCTGAGTGGTGTGATAGAATCTCAGGCCATCTCACTCTACCCCACCAAGGACATAAATCACTTCCTTGTCCGGCTTAACCAGACGTCTGTGAGCTCCACCATTCCTCAGTAGCTGTTTCAATTATCAGATCAACTGTCCTGTGTCACAGGGCTTGCATTCAAGTGACCCTTATTTTCCTGAACACCGGAGGAGGTGTGGGTCCTGGAGGAGGTGCGTGCAAGTGCCCCAGGGACATTCCCAGCTCAGATCACCTAGTGGTTTCACAATGACAGATGTCAAGACTGTCACATGTCCCGAAGGCAGATATTCCTCCCAGTTTGCCCGTTTCTACTGGGCCACAGTGCGGCTCCATCTAATCACCACCTCGGATTCCTCCTCACCTTCCCCATTGAACGTCAACGTATTTTTTTTTTTTTTAGAGACAGAGTCTCACTTTGTCACCCTGGGTAGAGTGCTGTGGCATCACAGCTCTTGGGCTTAGGCAATTCTCTTGCCTCAGCCTCCTGTGTCGCTGGGACCACAGGCACCCAGCGATTTTTGTTGTTGTTGTTATTGCAGTTTGGCCAGGGCTGGGTTCAAACCCCGCCAACCTCGCTGTATGGGGCCGGCACCCTAACCCACTGAGCCACAGGCACCGCCCAAACATCAGTGTTATCTTATGGGTAAAAAGACATTCTTGCTTTTATGTCCTGGATTATTTCTCTAATTTCGTAACCAATCCTCCTGTTTCTTGTCCTGTTCCAGTGTGAGTCATCTCCCCAACTCCCACTAGAGTAATCTCCTATTCCATTATCACCCTGTCAATTTCCTGCCCAGTAAGAATTGGAGCCCTTGCGGGGTGGCTCCCGGACGCCTACCTGGTTACCTCCGCATCCCTCAGTCCGGCATCGGAGGCTCCATGATACAGCCTTCCACTTCCCTTTGCAATATTTAATTCCAAGTAGTTCTCTGTTTTGGATCCCAACCAAACTACTGTTCTTCGCATAAAAAGTGTGCATTACTCACCAGGCCTCTTCCTTTGCTGTTTCTTTGGCCACCCAGGGCCACAAAATTCTCTCAAACTCTGCTCCAACCTTCAAGGACTAGTTCAGAGCCTAGTTCTGGGGTTTGATTAGTCTGACCCCAGATTGTTTAGCAACACCCCCATGTGAACCACAGCCCTGCGTGCTATGTTGCCAGGGATTGTAGTGACTTGTTCAAGGCTAGTATCCCTCAAACGCACTCGCGGCCTCCCAGAGACAGAGATAATGTGTCTACTTTTTATTATTCTCATTCTTCATAGGTAGTAATTAAGAATCTTTTCTCTCGGCTGGGCATAGTGACTAACACCTGTAATTCTAGCACTCTGGGAGGCCGACGTGGGTGGATCACTTGAGCTCAGAAGTTTAACACCAGCCTGAGAAAGAGGGAGACCCTGTCTCTACCAAAAATAGAAAAACGAGCAGGGCCTTGTGCCTAGAGTCCCAGCTCCTTAGGTGGCTGCTGCAACAACCTCTCTTAAGCCCAAGACACTAAGCTGTGAGTTATAATGATGCCACAGCACTCTACCTAGGGCAACAATGAAACTCTATCTAAACAAAAAATAAATAAAAAGAATCTTTTCCCTCAGTGCTCACAGACTGCGAGCATACCATGTTATCCATAGCTTTCCAA
>NW_003852707.1:92339-102232 GCF_000181295.1 Otolemur garnettii
GCCTTAGCCACTTGAGCCACAGGTGCTGAGCCAGCTAAGAGGGAAGAGAAGGTGGGAAAACTGCTTGAACCCAGGAATTTGAGTCCAGCCTGGGCAACCTAGCAAGACCTTATCTCTAAAAAAAAAAAAAGAAAAAAAAATTAAAGAAATATAAAGCAGGATATGAGAATAGAGGATAATAGGGGTTTTGTGGATTAAATGGTCAGGAAGGACATCTCTGATGAAGTCATGTGGCAGCAGGGAAGCAAGCGAGGTAACGAGTGTGCTCGCAGAGGGACTGGTACATGCACAGGCTTTGAGATAAGAGCATGCATGATATGTCTGAAGGACAGCAAGAAGGGCAGGGGATGCATGTGGCCCGCGGCCTGGACTAAGGAATGTGAGGGTGAGAATGGAGCCGTAAGCCTGGACATTGACACGATTGATGAGCCTCTGTGCTCCAACACTGAGCGGGGTTTTGTGCCTACATCCCAGGTGGCAGGTGTACTGACCTTAACTCAGCCATGGAGGATGCAGTTAGCCACACCTAAGCCTTCTCCTGGATGTGTGTTGTGCTCTAATGAGAGCTGAAGGCAGATGCACAGGACAGTCCCAGCCTGAAGCCCTACTAAGAGAGCTTCCAATCCACTCATCCCCGCAGCATTATTCCTGCCTGACTCTGTGCTCCCTTCTCTAATGAACAAGACAATCCCTGCTTCCTGGTGCTTCTGGGGTGCCCAGTACAGGCAGGTAAGTGCTGTAACAGGGCCCTAGGATGTGGGGGTCGGAGGATGGGCCAATGAAAGCCATAAGGGAATACACCTTAACCAAGTGACTTGTAAGCTGAATGGTAGGAAGGCTCTATTCAGATTTGGGGAAGGGCGGGCCCAGGAACTGCAGGGGTCCTTGTGACTAAAGAGCATGAGAAGGACCACCAGGGAGAGAGCTCACAGATGAACCCAAGAAGCAGAGGAATGGTGGCGTCAATCTCCCCTGGAACCGAGATGGGCCAGAGCATTACATAAAAGTCCATCCAATTTTTTTAAATTGTTATACCATGCTTAGGGGAGCCAGGGATTTAGCAGACATTCTGAATTCCCTGAAGTCTCATCTCGCTTCAATTGTGTAATCTCTGAGCCCATGGAAATATATTTCCCGGGCTAAACTAATGGATTGTCTGGACTGGGAATTGTCAACCTCCTTTACTTACTGCAGCTTATTGTTAATGATTAATTTGTTCAAAAAACAATGGCAGTTATTGAGCACCTGCTGTGTACTAGGCACTGGTAACCAGGTGCTAAAACTACAGTGTTACAACTGGCAAGATGATACTCTCTTATCTTAGTCTCAGCTAAGATACCAGAAGGTCAAAAACAACAAAACAGGTGGCAAAGACTTCCATGCTCTAAAGAGAAATTATAGAACACCAATAGAGGACTTGCAGAGAAGGTTCCGGAAACTGATTTTGAACCTTAGGGTAGCAGTTGTTGAAGTGACTGAGAGACAATTTCTTTGGAGAAAGTTGGAGTGTTTAACTCACCCACCCCCCCCACTTGGGGAAGAGAGAAGAGGAGAAAAGAGGATGCATCCCCCTCAACCTCAAGCCAGTAAGCTGGGGGCAGGGGGAGAGGTTTGGTGAGGGGCATCACGGCTTGTAGGGAGCTGAAGAGGGGAGGGGTGGGCCCTCTGAGCAACCCCTGAAGGATCACCTTGAAGGAGCTTCTCAGTGCAGGTAACTCGAGAACATTCCTCCTCTGTTCCTCTCACTCTCGGACACCCCCTCCCGCCCTGGAGGAGGGGGACACAGCCGGAAAAGAAAAAAGCTGACCTCACAGTCAGCGTCCCCAGCGGGGGCTTCTCAGCCAGATGTTCTCAAGCTTTGGGAGGGGAAAAACTTTTTATATGAAGTTTAACTTCGTGGTAATGAAACTGGACTAAACATTCCAATATGGAACAAGACTTTTTGTTTTTAAATAAATCATAGCTGCGTACATTAATGCAGTCGTGGGGTACAGTGTGCTGGTTTTATATACAAGTGGAAATATTTTCACCAAATTGATTAACATAGCCTGCATGGCATTGTCTTAGTTATTATGTTAAGACATTTATAAGACTTTTTTTTTTTTTAATACAGGATCTCTGCCACCCAGGTTGGGGTTCCATCACAGCTCACTGTACCCTCCAACTCCTCAGTTCTAAGGCTCCTCCTGCTTCATCCTCCCAAGTAGCTGGACTACAGGCACAGCCCACTCCACCTGACTAATTCTTTTTTTTTTATTTTGTGTAGAGATGGGATCTCACTATGCTTCTCAGGCTGGCCTCCAACCCCCTGGCCTCAAGTGATCCAACTGCCTTGGCCTCCTAAAATAGTGGGATTATAGGCGTGAGCCACTGACTCATCTTGTGAGTAAAAGTGACAGGAGTGTCCTCTGGGTCAAAACCAGGCCCTAAGTGGATTTCAAGGAATGGCAATAGAAACGAATGAAGTTCCTTTCAGCGTATCCCTATTGAAACTCCAGTCTTTCAACCTAACAGTTACACAAAAGCGTGTGACACATAAGATTTGCCTTCGAGAAGCTCACAACATCTAACAGGGAAAAAAAGTGTAAAGCAATTATATCATAGTGTGCTAAAAATTGGACATGTGGGCTGGGGGAGGAGAGAGGCTACAGGGTGAAGTAGGATTTCCAGGTAAAATACAGGACACCCTGTTAAATGTGAATTCCAGATAAACAATGACTAATTTTTTAGCATAAATATGTTTTGTGTTTGTTCAATCTGATAAGGCTCAAGGGGCAGAGATGGCCCTGGAACCCATGTTGCTGATCTGATCTGTCTTCCTCATTGAACATCTTCCTGGACTTGGACTCTCCTGACACACCTGGTCACCTGTGGATGACCTATGTACCTTCCACTCACCTGCTGCTGTTTATAACTAACTCACAGAGGACTTGTGAGAATCCAGGTGAGACCATCCCAATATCTCTAGGCTGTGACTTCTAACTAGTTTGTCTCTAAGGCAACTTTCCCCCCTAACTCCAGAATTATATCCATCTACCTACTCAGCCCCTCCATGAGGACGGACAGCAGGCAGCTCAAATGTGACGTTTCCTGGACAGGATTCCTGACTCCCAAATCCCTTCCTCAAATCTCTCATTCTGAAGTCTGACCCATCTCAGTTCACAAAGCTAGTTACCAAGACAAAGATCCAGGCATCATACTTGGCTTAACTCTCTTTCCTCACTACCCACATCTAACCCTTTGTCAAGTCCTACCTCTAACTATGTCCCAACTCTCACTGCCCCTAATTATATGTGCTGCCAGTGCCCCAATCTAACCCCTCACCCTCTGCTCTGCTTTTTCCGCCCCATCTAGTTCACCCTGCAGCTCCTCTCTTTGCCCTTGAATAAAATCCATGTACTGATCAAACCCCTACAAGGACCTACATTCTCTGTCCTTTCCCCCCGTCATCCCAGATCTGCCCGCTTGGTTCATTGTACTTCAACCACACTTGCCAAGGTTACCCACTATGAGCCTTTTCTGTGGGGCCCCATCCTTGGGATTGTCACCTGGCTGATTCCTTGTCGGTGTTAAGGTCCCAGCTCAAGCACGCTGCCAGGAGGGGTCCCTGATCACCATTTCTAAGGCATCAGCCTTCACGTGTCACTTTCCTCCTAATTACCTTGCTTTATTTCCTTCTCAACTCCTCTCCACTACCCAATATTGTCTCATTTACTTGCTTCCCAAAAAGAAATGAAACTCCTTGGTAAAGTCAGAACAGCGACTTTTGGCTACCCCTCTCATGATCCTGCCAACTTGTCATTCTGTCACAGGAGGAGATTATGATAGTCCGACAGGATTTGTCCTTTACTAAGCCATGCTGCTTATTACCTTTTTTTAAAAAATATTTGTAAACTAGGCGATGCCTGTGACTCAAAGGACGAGGGCACCGACCCCATATGCTGAAAGTGGCAGGTTCAAACCCAGCCCCGGCCAAAAACTGCAAAAAAAAGAAAAAAAAATGCAAAATAGATTCACAATTCCTTTCTTCCCATTTTCTTTCCTGTTTTATACTTATTAGTCTGAAGGCTTCTGGGTTGCTTTTCTAAATATGTAATTTATTATTTTTATTAATAGGAAAACTTTTCTACAAATTCTCTAAGATGGAAGCATTCCTTGCTCAGATGGTAAAAAAAAAAAAAAAATCAAAATTTGTGGCTACCTATGACTCAGATTTTTCCTCTCGAGTTTTCCTTAGTTTTGATTCAATTTGTATCTCTAAAATAAGATGACATAGTGATGTCCTTGTGTATATAGATGGATGGATGGATAAATAGTTTAAGTGTCTCTACCCTGTCAGCATTATTTAAAATCAGATTTCTATGTCTACCTAATAAGAAAAAAACACTTCTATTTTCTTTATCAACTTTTCATTGTCTCCCTGGATCTACTAATTTTCAGCATTTTTTTATGTTTTTCCTAGTACACTGCCCCACTTTCATTCCTGTGGCATTTATACTCCATGTCCTAGAAAGTGTTGTGCTTAGTCAATTACTTTTCATTTTACATTTTCCTCTTTTTCCAGATATGAAATTACTGTTTTGTTCTTAATCAAGCGCATATAAAAACATCCAATCCCCCTGCTCTGGTTTCATTTTTCATTTCTTTTTCCGTTCCTACTAATTCAATTTACACATCCTTAAAATGCATTTTAAGTATTTGCTTCTCAGCCTTAATCTGTTCAGTTCAGAAATCTTTAGATTAAAAAAAAATCTCTCTTGTTTCCAGGCATTCATTCCAAGGCAGGCAACTACCAGCACTAATAACAAAAAGCCCATTGTCTGGGAAACTGTACATATGCCTCCTAGTTCTCTGAATCAATCTGAGCCTAAGACAAGAGGTACTGTGTCCACACAGTCTGGAGCTACACCTAAGCTCTGAAGTTCTAGTTCATTCTGACATCCACATCTCTTTCTAGATGGAGATTGCACCTCTCCACTCCAGGCTGGGGAACTCTGTCTTGGAGGTGCCAGCTGCTGGATTTTTTTTTTTTTTTGAGACAGAATTTCACTATGTTGCCCTCCGTAGAGTGCTGTGACATCACAGCTCACAGCAACCTCCAACTCTTGGACTTAAGACTCTCTTGCCCCAGCCTCCCAAGTAGCTGGGACCATGGGCTCCTGCCACAACGCCCAGCTATTTTTTGGTTGTAGTTGTCATTGTTGTTTGGCAGGCCCAGGCTGGATTCAAACCTGCCAGCTTTGGTGTATGTGGCTGGCACCTTAGCCGCTGAGCTACAGTGCCAAGCCACTGGATTTCATAGATGGTTTCCCTCCCTGTGCTCTCAGTTGCCACCAGTCCTGCTCATTTTCCCTCTGTCTTTTTTTAGAACTTCTTGTTATGTCTTTACTCACTCCATTTTCTATCTTCTGCTTCCACTATGCCCCCCCCTGCCCAATCCTCAGTGCTGATTGCCACAGTCACCTTTTGCTGGCCTCTCAGCAACCTGGTAGAGGAAAGCTGTCCCACTAACAGGGACCACACCCCTTCAGTCTGTCCATCTGAGAGAGAAACAAGCTTCTGTTTGATTTATACAATGGTAGCTTGAGGACTCCTGTGTTGGAGAAGCTAGACCTTGACTCCTAACTTACATTATACCAAATCAGATTATACTCCAAATAAGAATATAAAGCCAGGGATAAGTATTTTAGGAAGGCCACTAACATGAAAAAGAGAAACTAAGATAAACAGAAAGAAAATCCTCAAGAAACAGAGAAAACCCTGGGTAAGTGTACTATAAAACCAAATAATCATGCCAACAACAATGAACATCATCACAGCAGTGATGAGATATTGTGCTCATACAACAAGAACAGGAACCTATGCAAAAGGAATGCTGAGAAAACAAGGAAGGGGCCTTAGAAATCCAAAATATTTCCCAAAAGAAAAATTTCAATAGAGGTTCTGCAAGCTAAAGTAGTGGAGATTTCTTAGAAGTAGAATAAAAAAGATGAAGATAGAAAAGAGGAGAGAAGGATGAAAGACCTAGAGCAACAGTCCAAGAAATGTGACACCTAACTCTTAAAAGTTCTTTTTTAAAGAAAAAATATAGAAAATAGAGGTCTACAGGCCTCGGGTAACAGAAAAACCAGGGAACTAGGTCTGAGCAGACCAAGGAAGATTTTACAGCAGGGATAGTTGGCAGGTGGCCATGAGAGGTGCAAAAAACCAAAAAATGAAATAGTAGCATCATTAACATAGTGAGAGGAGAGAACTGAGCTCACACTTTCTTAATTCTCTTAATGAGAACATACAGAACCATGTTAGAAAGCTGATAATAAATAACCCTGAAAGGCCCAGGGGTTGTTGGGAGTGATCTTTTTCACCGGAGGTGCCCCAGGGCCCACTGATTGGAAGAAGGAACAGGAGAGTGTGCGAGTGAATGAATGACCACTGTGGAATGGGGGTGCCTTGTGGAGGGAGGAAAGGCAGTGAATGTCAAGGACACGTGTGTTCTTCCATTCAGTATGGAGAGCAGCAGGGCTGGAGAGGGGACACAGCAACAGGGAGAGAGCAGCACTCAGGGGTAATGTCATGCCCAGCAGCACAGTCTGGAGACTCACTGGGGCCAGCTAACAGCACCAGAAGTGTCTAATTAGGTCAGTTAAGAATAAAGGAGAACGTCCACCACCCACACTCCATGGCCTCTCAATGGCCTGATAGAGGACAGCTAGAGCAGAATGCCTCATCTAGATCAGGCATAGATGAGGTTTGAGGTAGGAACAAGTTGTTTTAGAGCTCATAAGGAACAAACATATATTGAGCTGTTCACTGAATAGTTAAAGCCAGAGTGCATCAAGGTTCTGAGTAACAGTGAAATTTTGTGCCTCCCACCAGAAGGAAAAAAAAAAAAAGCCTTGACCATGAAGAAAGCAGTCTTTTAAAAAGAGCAAATAGCTTGCTGGAGATCTCTAGAGTTTTGAAACACCTTGTTAGAAACACAAAATAAATGTGAGAGGTACATCCTAAATCCAAAGGTCATGTTCTGAAACAAAAATCCAGTGTGGCTGGATGGCAGAGTGCTTTTTTTAAAAGACTATAGCAAGCAGTAAAAGTAAAGAGAGGAAGGAAGGAAGAAAGGAGAAAGAGAGAAAGGGAGAAGTGAGGAGGGAGAGGAGTGCATGTACAGCCACACAAACAAGGAGGCAGTAAATCCTACCTCCATCCCAGGAGAACTGGTGGAAATGACAATTAAAAATGAGACCACAGGTGTTCTCCATTTGCACGAGCTGCTGTAACAAAATGCCATGGACTGGGAAGCTTTTATATGACAGTTATTTACTTCTCACAGTTCTGAAAGCTGGGAAGTCCGAGATCAAGGTGCTGGCAGATTTTGTGTCCTGTAAGCGTTGCTTTCCAGTTCATAGATGGTGCCATCTCACCTTCCAAATGTCTTTCTAATCTTGCTTCCTAACCACTTCTGAAAGGCCCATCTTCCTAATATCATCACCTTGGGAGTTAGGATTTAAAACTATAATTTAGGGGGACACAAGCATTCATCCCACAGCAATGGACTTCTATAAATATATAAATCAGAAGTCCAGAAGGGAAGCATGAAGCACCATTATTTCTGGCTTAGGAAATCATCCCTAGTGTATCTTCTTGGTTCCTTTGCAGGGACAATGACACATGGACAAGATTGAATCTGTACATGTGATTTACTCTGAATTTTTGAAAGGTAATTTCATCAGGTGCTAGGACAGAGAATCTATTTAGATAGAACCCCAGGAAGAAATAAATAAAAAGCACAGGTCCTCCAAGGACTTGGAACCAGACCTACCTTATTTAGGCACAACCGTGATTTAGAATCCAGAATAAACAGTATCACAAATTTTACCTATGACATTAAAATTTCCTAAGCAGCGAAATTCCAGGTCCAAAAAACTCTGTAAAGATTTCCCAAACCAAAATGAACTGGAAGAGGTGATCTGTGAATTTCAAAGGGAATAAAAGTATCCAAACATACAAGGAAGACATTAGGCTCTGAGACACTTCTGGTCATTGCCAGAAGTAGGACACCTCCTGTGTCCCTGAGGCCAAAGAGTGTATGACATTATGCTCAGAATAGTGATGAACTAAAATAAATAAAAAGTATACTCCTACAACACATACAAAGGGCGGGTGTCTATGCTTGGAATACTACTTAAAGTTGTGGTCAATCACTCTGAAAAATACATGGTAGGGTGGTGGAGCAAGATGGAAGACTAGATGGATCTCTTAGCTGAACTCTCCTAGAGAATAACTGGGGAAAAAGAGAGAACCCAGCTATACCTGGCATGAAGACCTTACCCACAGTTATAGCTCAGGGAGCACAGCAAGGAGGTGGTGAGCTGGATACAGTGTATGATTCGTGGAAATCTGATGAATAACACAAGTGATTGAGACCAGCTGGGATTGGTTGGTCCCCCACAAAGGTTCAGGATGGTAGGAAGCCTTTCTGGAGTTTTTAGTTGTTGGGGGAAGCTGTGCATTGAGGGCAAAGCTTAGAAGAGTGGGCAGACCGGAACAGTATGCAGCAACCAGATTTGAATGCCAGTTGGAGTGGATTTGCCATAGGTTTGGTAACTGGTGAGGCAGCCATACTGAGAAGGTCTAGGCAGCCAGGGGGCTGCCATTGTGGGAAGGTCAAGAGAAGGTCTTAGCAGGGGCCTAAGGCACAGCCGTCTTAATTCTGCCTGCTGGAATCAGAACTCTACTCTTGGGACAGGCTGAGGGACTCCTGCATCCCATGGGAACTGGAATTTGGGGCACTGTGAAACCTGCCTGTAAAGGATTCTTGTGAGCTTTAAGATCCCAACCTGGCAGGGTCTGAAAGCTGAGGAAACAATCAGGCAATCACCAAAGGCAACTAAGTTTGGAAGAAGGACCATAGACAGTTGCTGGCTGTGCTCTCTGTCTCTTAGAAAACCACATCACCACTTGGTGTCCCAGTGACATATTGCAACATATGGCCATCAAGAGCAAGGATTTCTGTTTGAAATTAAGGTGGCAGTGAGAAGGAAAAAGGAGAGCAAGGAAAAAGAACACATGAGGAGGAACCAACGGAAAAATTCAGGCAACACATAAAACCAACACAGTTCCCTTAGAACTACTCCAAGGGACCATGAGGCAACTACTGCAGAAGACTCCACTTATAAAGAATTAATGAACTTGACAGAAAGGGAACTTAAAGTATGGATGATAAAGACAATAAAAGGAATAGACGAGAAAATGGAAACACAGAACCAGAATTTGGAGGAGTGCTACATAGAATATAGAAAGGATATGGCAGAGCTTAAGGAAATTAAGAAGACAATGAGGGAATGTAAAGAGGCAGTAGAAAGTATCAAAAATAGGTCAGACCATGGAAAAGAAAAAACCTCAGAGCTAGAGAATAAAGTTTGCATGTTATGAATCAAACAAAAACTTGACAACTAGGATCGTTAGAGAACTCAAATTAATCAACAAAAAAAGACCCAACAACTCCATATACCACGTGGCAAGAGAGATGAATAGAACCTTCTCTAAAGAAGACAGACAGATGGCTAACAAACATATGAAAAATGCTCATTGTCCCTAGTCAGAGAAACTAGGGCAAATCAAAACTACCCTGAGATGTTACCTAACCTCAGTGAGAATGGCCCACATCACAAAGTCTTAAAGCTGCAGATGATGGCATGAGTTTGGAGAGAAGGGAGCACTTGGCTTGGTGCCTGTGGCTCAAGTGGCTAATGCGCCAGCCACATATACCTAAAGTGGCGGGTTCGAATCCAGCCTTGACCCGCCAAACAACAATGATGGCTGTAACCAAAAAATAGCCAGGCGTTATGGTGGGTGCCTGTGGTCCCAGCTACTTGGGAGGCGGAGGCAGGAGA
>NW_003852707.1:102317-104387 GCF_000181295.1 Otolemur garnettii
AAAAAAAAAAAAAAAAAAAAAAAAAAAGAGAAGGGAGCACTTTTACAATGCTGGTGGGACTGTAAATGAATACAACCATTTTGGAAGGAAGTATCAAGAATCCTCAAAGAACTCAAATTAGACCTCCATTTGATCTTGCAATCCCATTGCTAGGCATCTACCCAGAAGAAAAAAATTCTTTTATCATAAGACTGTGCAATCACCAAAATGTGGAAAGAGCCTGAATGCCCACCAACCCAGGAATAGATTAATAAGCTGTGGTATATGTATACCATGGAATACTATTCAGCTACTAAAAAATGATGGAGACTTTATCTCTTTTGTATTAACCTAGATGGAGGTAGAACACATTCTTCTTAGTAAAACATCACAAGAATGGAGAAGCAAGAATCCAATGTGCACAATTGTAACATGAAGGCAGTAGATGAGCTAATACAGGGGTGGGTAGGGGAATGAACAAGTGGGAAGAGGGGAGGAAGAAGGGGGAAGAGGAGTGACATATGGCACACCTCTTGGGGGGGGACACAATTATAAGAGGGTCTTTATCTAACAAATATAACCAGTATAACCTAATTCTCTGTATCCTTAATGAATCCCAAACAATAAAAAATAATAATTAAAAAAATTTTTTTGAAAAGACTCCGTGCCATAGCTCAGTGGGTAAGGCATCAGCCACATACAATGAGGCTGCTGGGTTCAAAC
Organism: Otolemur garnettii; assembly: GCF_000181295.1. Lineage (NCBI taxonomy): Eukaryota > Metazoa > Chordata > Mammalia > Primates > Galagidae > Otolemur > Otolemur garnettii. The sequence goes on from NW_003852707.1 coordinate 103,020, forward strand.
CCAGCCCGGGCCAGCTAAAACAACAATGACAACTGCAACAAAAAAAACAGGGGGGCGTTGTGGTAGGCACCTGTAGTCCCAGCTATTTGGGAGGCTGAGGCAGGAGAATCACTTATGCTGTGAGCTGCGAAGCCATGGCGCTCTACCTAGGGTGACATAGTGAGACTCTGTCTCAAAAAATGAAAGAAAGAAGGAAGGAAAGAAAATACAGTGAAAGCAACGAAAGTACAAAAGGAGGGGATGAAAATAATCATGTGTGATAACAGACAAAAAGTACTTCTAAAAACATTTTTGTCTGGGAAGATAAGTTAGGTTAGCACTGAAGTTTAAAAACAAAAACTCTGAAAGACGTAAACAGGCTATGAGAACCTCTGCAGAACTCCTTTGAAGAGCTAAGAGGTCTTTTAGGAGGAATAGAGGTTATAGAGACTCTCCTTTCTTGCTTATCCAGCACCACAGAGTCCAGAATGCTTAGCAAAGGCAAGGACGGCTGGAGTGCAGTGTTCTAGTGGCATGCCTCCACGGGTATTCCGTACTGATTCTGGGTCTATCACTAGATGCTACAGTAACTTATTGGGAAATAGGGAAGTAGAGGAAACCAATGGAACAGTAGGTACCCTTAAAAAGACCACAGATTATTCTTCTGCCCCTTCATTCATCTATACTTACTAAGTGCCTACAGTTCTGTGTTAGGCAGTGATGAATATAGTTCCTCCTTATGTAATGCCCTTTCTCCCTAGGAGCTAGAGTGAAGGGTGGCAAAATTGACATCTAGTTTTTACCACTAGGCACCCATTTAAGGTAATTAGCTCCTTTCTTTGGTATGTTAAATTACACTAAAATGGAAATGAAGTTAATAATGGAACCACTTCATGAAAACTTCTTGAGAACTTTTCATGAGAGTAGAACCAGATGCTGAAACCATGATGACATATTTCCTCCTCTGACTAGCTTAATGTCATGGGGCATGTTAAGTCTGGATTGAATTCAAACTGCCATAGGAAACTGTTGAAAGTTTTAAGCAAGGAAATAACATGATCTAGTTTTCCCTATAATCACGAACATTTGTTATTTTTCTCATATTTAAACTTTTTAAAGTGACATTTGACTATTTAAAGTGACAGCAATGTGTTACGAAGTTCATAACATGTTATGATGTTACATAAAATGTTTGACAGTGCTTGGGAAGGAGAAAGTGAAATCCTCTGTTGTGAGGCTCTTACCCTATATGTGTTGGCATAACATTATTTGAAAGTTTGAACCATGATAAATTAAAGATGGAAACTGTAAATCCTTGAGCAACCACAAGAATAATAATAGAACAGAGGTACAACTAATGAGCCAAAAAAAAAAAAAAAAAAAAAAAAA
>NW_003852707.1:104407-115600 GCF_000181295.1 Otolemur garnettii
ACACACACACAATCAGAAAAATAATTGAGCTGGAAGGAAGGAAAGAAAAAAAGGTAGGAAAACAGGAACAAAGAACATACAAAAAATAGCAAGAAAGTAGATTAAAAACAAACACATCACTAATTCTATAAATGTAAATGTTCCAAATAGTTCAATTTAAAGAGAGGATTGTCAGACTGGAGGAAAGGCAAGATTTATAAGCTACCCATAAAAAAAATTTACCCATTTTAACTAAAAAGATACAAACAAACAGGTTAAAAGTGAAATTAGATAAAATGACAATTTTATCTAATAAAATAAGATATACCATGACATTCTAATAAAAAGAAAGCTGGAATAGCTATACCAATATAAATAAGGTCTGTTTTGATACAGATGACTATTTCATAGTAATGAAAGTATCAATATGAAAAGAACATAATCTTAAATTCGGATGCACCTGGTAACAGATCTCTAAAGCAAAAACTGGAACTGACAGGAAAAGTCCGCAAACTTACAATAGTAGTTGGAGATTCCAATACTTATCTCTGACTAGGTGACAAGTCAAGCAAACCGAAAAACAGTGAGACTTTAGGATACTCAAAAATTGCTGTCAACCAACTGGACCTAATTGGCATTTGTAGAACTCCCTACCCAGCCAACAGCAGAACACAATTTTTTTCTAAGTATATCTGGAATTTTCACCAGGACCAGCCACATTCTGGTCGAAAAACATGTTTCAATTTAAGAGAACTGAAATTGCAAGAAGTATGTTCACTGACTACAGTGGAATAGAGAACAGAAAGATATCTAGAAACCCCTGAAAACTGAGAATTATACAACACATTCCTAGACAACCCATAAATTAAATAAGACAAGGAAAATTAGGGCACATTTTGAACTGAATGAGAGTGCGTATCAAAATTTGTGCTGTTCAGGAAAAACAATACTCAGGAGGAAATGTATAGCATATTAGAAAAGAATAAAGATTTCAGATCAGTCTGCTAAGCTTTCACTTTAAGAAACCAAAAAAAAAAAAAAAGGCTCAGTGCCCATAGCACAGTGGTTACAGCGCCAGACACACACACGGAGGCTGACAGGTTCTAATCCCGCCCGTGCCTGCTACAACAACAATGACAACTGCAATGAAAAATAGAGGGCCTTGTGGTAGGCACCTGTAGTCCCAACTATTTGGGAGGCTGAGTCAACAGAATTACTTAAGCCCAAGAGTTTGAGGTTGCTGTGAGCTGTGATGCCACAGCACTCTACCCAGGGTGACATAGTGAGACTCTGTCTCAAAAAACAAACAAAAAGCAAAATAAACCCACCAAAAGCAGAAGGAAGTTTTAAAGTTAGAAACAGAAATTAATAGGAAAAGAATAAAGGAAAGAAAATCTATAAAATCAAAAACTTCCTCCTTGAAAAGATCAATAAAGTTGATAAAATGCTAACCAAACTGATTCGATGCACAAGAGACAGAGAAAGGGAAAGAGAGAGAGAGAGAGAGCACATAAATTACCAATATTAGGATTAAAACAGAAGAAATCACTACTGGTTCTGTTAGGTAGCTATGGATGGCTCTCTTGGAAAGGAGACTAGGCAGGGAGCTCCAGGCCCCATCTTGGTGCTACCCACCTTCATTCTGCCCCTAGTGATGGCCTACACCTGGGGAGGAGGGACCACCCGACCAGTGGAAATCTAGCACTCCAACTGTGAAAGGGAGGAGAGGACACTCTGGTCTAGCAGCGGGTGCAGTAAGTAGTCTCACTGGTGGCCTGAACAGCCTTAAGACTAATCATCATGACAACTGCTTAAATCTACACTGTGGTCCACACACACCCCCCAGTGGGCTCATGGGAGGTCCACATGGTCAGTAGGACTCTGGTTCCAAGGTGACCTCTGAACCACAAGGTAGGCCTGGCCCAGACAGTGTAAAAGAGGACCTTCATAATCTTGACCTCTGTGCCCTTTCCTTTCTTGCAACCTTGGAGGCCCATTTGCTGTCCAGGGTGAAAGGATCTTGCTCAGTAAGCCTGGGTCTTGCCCTTACTCTGTAAACCCATCTTTCTCTTTCTCAATAAACTTTGGTGCATACTTGCCTTACACTGGGGTATCTGGTTATTTTTTGGCCACAAGTGTTCCAAGAACCAAGGACCCAGGCAGCACCTGAAACATGCCATGAACCCCAACAGTTTTATAGACCTTAAAAAGATAAGGTAACATTATGAGTAGTTTTGCCAATAAATTTTGCAATTTAGATGAAATTGTTAAAAGTGCTGAAACACACAATTTATCAAAACTGATGCAAAGGAAACAGCAAAATGCTGTGGACTAAGATAAAATCTTAAGTCTCCCCCCTAGCAACGGACCGACTGGACCCTCCTCTTTGCCAAGGGAACCCCTAAAACTGAGTTGCTAGCCATGGGAGGGATCAGACAGGCCTCATCATGTCCCCGTCCCTTCCTAGAGCTGCTTCTGAGAGTCACTAACAGGTCTAAGGCTATGCAGGACATACCTGTGGGTCTTCAGTGTACACAACAAACCGCTGAGTCTGGGCGATTGTCCAGTAGTTTGTCTCTGACTAACAGACCCGTATCGTAACTCAGAGTTCCTTTTCTCTGACTCCTGGTCTATTAGACAGAGCTTAACTCTTTCAGATGATTGTCAGCCAAAGAATCTTTAAACCCAGCTATGTAACCTGTGGGCCTCTGCTTTGGGATGTCCCACCTTTGGGGGCCAAACCAGCACTTGCCTTCCATGTGTTATGACTTTACCTGTAATTCCTGTCTCTCTGAAATGTATAAAATCAAACTGTAGCCCCACCACTGTGAGACCACTTACTCAAGGCTTCTTGGGTGTAGCTATAGGTTATGGTCCTAAAATATGGCTCATAATAAAACTTTTTAAATTATTTTCCAGAATCTCGCTTCTTTTCTGTTGTCATCCATATAGTAATTTATTTTAAGGGGAAAAAAAAGGTTGTTAAAATCCAAAGAGAATCTCAATACCATCTTAGTCTTTAGAAAGACTGCATGTACTCAAGTTTACACCCAAGCTGGAAAATGTTTTGAGACTGTTTAGACTGTGTTGTTTTAAAAACAGCTTAATCTTGATCCTCAAGTAAGAAAAACATATGTTACCATTTTGACATTGTTTGAGGTGCTAAGGATTGGTGCTGAAGGTTTTTTCAGACTAAAATCCGGTGCTATGGCTTGGCGTCTATAGCTTAACTGGCTAGGGCACCAGCCACATACACCAGAGCCGGCAGGTTCAAATCCAGCCTGCACCTGCCAAACAACAATGACAACAACAACCAAAAAATAGCTGGGCATTGTGGCAGGCACCTATAGACCCAGTTGCTAGGGAGGCTGAGGCAAGAGAATCACTTAAGCCCAAGAGTTTGAGGTTTCTGTAAGCTGTGACACCATAGCACTCTCTACCCAGGGTGACAGCTTGAAGCTCTGTCTCAAAAAAAAAAAAAAAAATCCAGTGATATTATGTTGATGGCACTCAGAAAACTACCTTAAAATGAAAGCCTTAGAAGCAAAAGTTCTCTGACTTTGCCTTGTCCTCCTGCCTCTTGTTCTGTTTCTTCCCTGGAGCTAGCCATAGAAGTCAGAACCCTTTTCCCCAAGGCATGTCATTAAAGCCAGAACTCCTTTTTCCAAAAGCTACCCATAAAACCTAAAATTGTTCTATGTAATAACTGGCCATAAAGTAATCATCTGGACTACTTTGCTTGACTGGAATTCCAGAAAGGGCCCTGCTCCATTCCTAGAAGGAAGGATTGCACACTCAGTAGGCCAGAGTGAGTCAAGGTGGAGGGGCTTTGCTGGGACCCCCCACCCAGCCGTTAGTGTTAGATCCATCATATTCTACACAGATGCCCATACTTTGTTGACCCTGAGCATAAAATGGACCGTTCCCCCTGTGTCTTTGAGTGTTCATTCTGAAGCTACTCACACATAAGTTTGCATTTTTTCCTGCTGTTAGTTAATCCTCCTCATGTTAGTGAATTTTCAACAAACCTTTATGTGAACAGCAGACTTTACTCTCTAGAGTTTAGCTAAACTTCAAGGGGCTAGAGACACTTTGATGCTCTCTGATCCCTAAGATGTGACTAGATTTTGCTAGGGATGTGGTGCTTTGAAAGTATCTAATTAAGCACTTTTATACAGGAGGTATTCTAAAGAGGTCTACTATATTCATAAAATTTAGAAATGATGTTCCATTGTTTAAAATAACAAATCTTACTAAAATGTTTAGGTTTGTTTTCCTTGGTAAGACGAAATTAAAAGCAATAGTTAAAACTATGTTTTAAGGGGTGGTGCCTGTGGCTCAGTGAGTAGGGCACCAGCACCATATACCAAGGGTGGCGGGTTCAAACCCCTCCCTGGCCAAACTGCAACAAAAAAATAGCCAGGCATTGTGGTGGGCATCTGTAGTCCCAGCTACTTGGGAGGCTGAGGCAAGAGAATCACCTAAGCCCAGGAGTTGGAGGTTGCTGTGACGCCACAGCACTCTACCAAGGGCAATAAAGTGAGACTCTGTCTCTAAAAAACAAACAAACAAACAAAAAACTATGTTTTAATCCCTGGTCTGTGTTATATACCTAATTTATAGAGTATAAAAATGGTTAGCAGAGGGGCAGTGCCTGTGGCTCAAAGGAGTAGGGCACTGGCTCCAGCCAAAAACGGCAAAAAAAAAAAAAAATAATAATAATAATTAGCAGAAAAATAACTTAAAATGATAACTAAAACCTAGTAAAATGCTAAGATAAATTACATAATTAAGATAGTAATAGTATGGATAAAAAATTAGTTTTAAAGCTGGCAAATATAAGTTCTGCTTCTGCATATCTGCCTGCTATCTGTATATGTCATGTGCAGGTGGTATTTCACTACCTAAATATGCAAAAGAGCCCTAGGTAATGGGCTTTACAAAAAAGTAAGCTCATACTCAAATATTATATCAGGAAAAAGAAAAGAACACAGATGCCTTTTGTTCATGTGACTTTGTAAATCTTTGATAAATAAAACTGGTTTAAAAACTCATTGAAGCTCAGATGATTAAAGGTCATAAAACTGTCATTTCTGTAATATTTCTAAATTTTTCTGAATTTGACTGTCAGCTCATGCACTAGTTTTGAGCCTCTGAATACTGAGGTGTCAATAGGTGGCTGTGGTGAAGCCTAGGGACATGTTCTCTGTGCCTAAGCCAGCAGCTACAAGGCCCACATAGTCCCTTCTTCCCTGCTCCAGCTTTGTCCCTGGCTATTCCAGGGGAATTTGAATCTTCCAATCCTGTTTTGTATCTTTACAGCTGACAAATGAATTAAGGATATGGAAATAGGGCCTGTCCTTTGCAGCCATCTTTGATGCCACGTGGCCATGTGAGGCTCAGGGTGACCAGGAAAGACATCAGGGATGACATCTATGTTGTGACTTCAAAACACTTTTCAGTTACCTAAAACCTTAAAGCCATGTTATATTAAGTTAAAAAGATAATCAAGGCCCGGGCACTGTGGCTCATGCCTGTAATTGTAGCACTCTGGGAGGCCAAGGCAGGTGGACTGCATGAGCTCATGAGCTCAGAGGCCAGCCTGAGCAAGAGTGAGACCCCCATCTCTACCAAAATAAAAAAGAAGAAGAAGAAGAAACTAGCCAGGTGTTGTGACAAAGCCTATAGTCCCAGTTACCTGGAAGGCTGAGGCAAGAGGATTGCTCAAGCCCAGGAATTTGAAGTTGCAGTGAACTATGACACTCATGACACTTTATCCAGGGTGATAGAGTGAGACTCTGCCTCAAAAAAAAAAAAAAAAAAAAGATAATCTTTAAATGTCTGAGTTGTTTGTAAGATGTAATACTTTGGCTGTCTATGATTGTTTGGGAAACTTAGTCTTTTCTCTATCAAAGAATAGTATTTTTCCCTTTTAAAACATTCTAATTATAGTTTGGCTAAGTGAATGGCTATAGTAAACTGTGATCCTGCTTTATAAAAAATGCTTTTAGTAACAAAGGTTAAACAGAAAGGAAAATGACACTGTATAAGAAAGGTCCGTGTGTGGTAAACTTTTGTCCTAAAATAGAATGACTGGTTATTTAAGAAAAGGGAAAGCGAAGACAAAACAGAATGTTTTTAGAATGTTTGTAGATTGTCTGAGCAGTTGGATAGAACTCATTGAGGGAATTTAGGAAGGAATTTGCACGTGAGCCAGTTGGCTATAATTTATGAAATTTGGTTAAAACAACAAACTTTTCTTGAATCTGAGTTCACCCCTGATGGAATTACATGATGTTTCCTTTTAAATTGAAGTTGCACTACTGAAGTTTTTCTTTCCTTTTTGGTAACTAGAAAACTAAGCTGTAAAAGAGCTAAGGATTATATCTATATAATTTCCTCTATCAGCTTTAGAATCTTTTGACAACCATCACTCTTATTTAAATGAATGACTTACGATTCTATTCGAACAACTGTTTTAAGCCTTTGATACATGACAAACCTTCCAAAATCAAAACTCTAAATTTGGTCTTTTTGACCTCAAATCAGCTTTTTAAATATTAGGACCATTGAAAATCTAAGAGAGACATGTGGTGTATTAAAACTATAAAAGAAACTTTGTCCAATATGAAATGGTGCTTACTTTTCTTTGGATTATGTTTGCATATACATGTTATTAATGTATATTCCAATACTGTAGAATATTGACATGGTTTATCGTATTGTTATCAGTAATAATTATGGTTATTATGTTAAATTGTTGTATGCCACAAAAATAACCAATTTTGTTTGCCGATTGTTTCTTTAACTACAGATATGCTAAGACTTTTGTCTTCCATTGGTAGTTATTATTTTATTTTGATTTATCTGAGAAAGTAGAGTTTCTAACTGACTAGTTCTAAAGTTTGTCCTTTAAGAAAAGTCATGAAATGGACTGACAAGCCCTTTTGAATATAGATTTCTCATAACTTTGGAGATTATATACCATTGGAATAGTCTTTTCAACAATTACTGCTGGAACAATCGCAATCCATAAACAAAAAGAACTTTGAGTCATCCCTCATAGTCTGCAAAAATTAACTCAACATGGACCACAAGCCTAAATGTAAACCTAAAACTGGGAAACTTCTAGAATAAAATATCAGAGGAAATATGTATGACCTGTGTTTAAGATGTCTTAGGCCAAAAAATACAAAGTTTAAAAGAAAAAAATCAAAAAATCCAATTATATCAAAATTTAAAATTTTTCCTAAGAAATCAGAAAGACAAGCCCAAGATGAGGAGAAAATATTTACAACATATATATCTGATAAAGAAGTTGTACTTAATAGAATATAAAGAATTCTTGCAAGTTTACAATAAGAAGACTGATTTGGGAAGAAAAAAAAGAAGAAGACGATTTTGTTTAATGGGCAAAAGATGTGAACACATAATCCCCTACATGTTAGGGACCTTCTGAAATCACAATCCAGGTTCAGTTGCTGTAACACAGACCTAAAGGAGATGGGGTAGACTTCTCTCTCATGTTGTACAAGATGCTAGGATTGGGCAGCCCAAAGCTGGTATGGTAAACACTTTTGCCAAGGTCCCTGGATCTTTCTGCTTGTGGCTCCCTCCACCACCTCTAGGGCATTGACCTCATCCAAATGGTCCAAATACCTTCTACCATGCCCCCTTATAGCCTCTGGGAAGGCGGGCAGAGCGGCCAGAGGCATTTTCCACATGGTTCTGCTCAACTTGCAATCACATGGCCACACCCAGCTGTAAGCAAAGGCAGGAAATGTGCCTCTAGCTGTGTGTCCCCATCTGAAAATCTAATTCATAGAGAAGGGGAAAGGGAGACAGTGACAACTGGCACTCTCTGCTGCTGGAGCCACCCTGCATGTCCAGAGGCAGCACCGTCATGGGGCAGAGTGAAGGGCAGCCTTTTATGGACAGTCCTGGGATAACAGGCAGCCTTTTGTGGACAGTCCTGGGATAACAGGCAGCCTTTTATGGACAGTCCTGGGATAACAGAAGGAGATGCTGACACAGCGTCACATCACACAACTCATAACTCAGAAGCCCTGCCACTATCTTTGCCACCAGGAATTCCCCACTGACCTTTCAAGCCTTTCTATATTTCCAGGGCCCTGGTGTCTGTCTGTCTCTCTCCCCCCGACCCCCTGTACCTCTCCTTCCTCTGCTCTTCTGCCCCAGCCTCCTTATATTTCACCCTCCATTTTTCCAACACACCTTCACTCTTTCTCTTTGGAGCCAACTGCAAGATTCTTTCAAGCCAGGTACAAACCCTAGGTTCTTCTCACTTTCTCAAACAGAGCAATTTAATTCCTCTTTTTAAAGAGATGTATTATCCAAGATAAGCTCAGAAGCTTTGTCTTCACCCAAAAGAATCCTTTCCCCTATTGAGAACCCCACCTTTCTCCTTAGTCAGTGGTCCAGACTTTCAATGGTTTTTCTTCCCATTCTGTCTATATCACTTAGCAGGCAAAAGTGTGCCAAAGAGAGAAATCCCTCAAAATAGCCCCCAAACACTTCTGTGGTTTATCTTACAAGGGTACAAGTGAATCTTTCTATGAGTAGAATATGAACATTTTAACACAATAACTAAGAAAGTTACATGAAGGCTATGTTAACCAGTTTGATGGAAGTGTTTAGGATTGTGTGTGAAAACACCACACTGTACCCCAGAAGTGCATTAATGTACACAGTTACCATTCAATACAAAATAAATAAATAAATAATAAATAATAAATAAAATAGCCCCAAAATACCTGATGGTGTCTTTCAATACCATCATCCTTATCAAGGACTTTCAAGGTCATTGATAAGCCCTTTCACTACTAAGTAAATAAGGAAGCATCAATATTAACTCTAAATATCCCACTATATTATTTCCCAAGAGCTGCCATAGCAGATTATCACAAACTAGGTGACTTAAAAAACAGCAATTTGTTCTCATAATTCCAGAGGCCCAGAAGTAGGACATCAGGGTGTTGGCAATGCTCCCTCTGAAGGTCCAAGGAGAGTCCTTTCTTGTCTGTTGTAGCTCCTGGTGGCTTCCTGTACTCCTTGGCTTCTGGCAGCATCACTCTGATGGCTGCCTCATCTTCACGCTGCCTTCTCTGCGTGCCTCCCTGTCCTCTCCACTCCTTATAAGGACACCAGTCACTGGATTAGGAGCCACCCCAAGTCCAGGATGATTTCACTGTAAGGTTCTTAACTAATTATATCTGCAAAGACTCTAATATCCACATAAGGAGGTTCTAGATGAACATGAATCTGGGGCTGGGGAGCTGCTACCCAACCCACCACACACACCATCCTGAAGTTTATAGTAGTATTCCTATTATAATTTATAATGGGAATTAAAATAGTTTTTACTTTAAAATTATATATATAAAGTTATATATTCCCAACTTTTTCAGCCAAACTTTTTTACAGTTTTCATTCATTCATTCACTGAATAAGCATTTATTGGACATTTACCATGGACACAGGACACAGGCTGGAGGAATTTAGACCCTTTTAATAAACTTCGGTGTCTTTACTACTCCTGAGTTCTTCAGCCTGATTTTGTATCAAAAGGAGTCATATTCCAGAAATGGGATTTATTCCAAGCCGGAGTTATGTTCACATGTTAGATTTTAATTTAAAACAATAGTGAAATGCACTGACATTTTGTTCCTAGAGCATGTGGAGTAATATTTTTATGGTTACTCCGGCAACCAAAGAGGCAAGAGTCATAGGAGGGCAGGAGCAGAAGTCTGGCACCTGACTCCTGGGGGCAGAAGAGACGCCTCTCTGCAGCAGGCTGGCTCAGGGCCTCAGGGGACAGGGCCACAAGTCCTGGAAAATAGTCGTCATCCCATCACTGGAGAATGTGGACAGTTTATTTTCTCAAGAAACTAGAGATAAACCAAGGGTTATAGTCATTGGCTCTAAAAAAGAAATAATTTATACAGGGATAGACGTCCCGTCAGCCTATGAAGGATGGTCGTTTACTGAACTGCTATTTGTAAACAACAGGTACATAAGTTGCCAAGTTTCCAGCAACTATTGTGCTGTCAGGTACCAATTTTGCCAGTGGTACTAGATTTTAGAACAAAATCGGAGTGAGGTCATGATGCTTCTCCTACCTCCATGCTTATGAGGAGCATAATTAGGGTAGCATGGTCCTACCCTAAATTAGTCCCTGTCTGGGGGACCCATAGTGTGCCCAGCACAGACTGGGACTTTGGAAATACTTCTTTGGAAGGTGTGACATAGGCCATGCACCAGCCAAAGATACAACAGAAATGGAACAAAGGAACCTGTGCTAATATGACCCGCACCTTTTACTTCCTGAGTCTTTTTTTTTTTTAATATCAGGTTATAGGTGAAAGGCCTATATGCCTCTGGCCAAAAAAAGCTGTTTGAGAGAAAGCAGTGAAAAGACTTTGTACAGGCTTACTTGTGAGAAATGGAGGCAGAGTCCCATATGGCCAGGTTGGTTGCGGGCCTAAACCCCCCCGACCTAAGGTCAGCCTGGTCGGGTGTGGGTGTAAAAACCCCCAGACTTAAGGCCCACATGGGAGCAGAGGTTTGCACACAAATTTCTGTATGCCCTAGAAGTTTCTCTATGGCTTAAAGATCGAAGTCACTGCTTCCAAATAGCAAGGTCCGTAGAACAGACTTTCAAAACATCTCTTCTCTCTTTAGCCGCAGGCTTCATCAAATAAGAACAAAAGAAGTAATGGCTAACAACATGTTCTCCATTAAGTTATGTTAAACCCGGTTATGTTGAAAGGGTTAGGCTTAAAGGTGTATGTTGGGTAGATTATTGGATTACTAGGGAGGAGCTACTTACAAGGTGGGTAGTCACAGGATGTTTAAATGGATTAATGAAGTCATTGAGGCCCAGTGCGCATGTGCAGGGAGATTGTAATGAATATTAATGAGGTCATTGATGTATAGTGCGCATGCACAAGATTGACTATATAAACCAACAGCAAATAAAGAAAGCTTGCCATTTTGCCTGAGCGAGCAGATGGTCACCTTTATTTAAAACACAATTTCAATAAGCCTGCTTATTATCTGTGACATGGCTTTTCTATGAGACCCTCACGGCAACACAGGTTAATATAAGGGTACATACAATTAGGCTATATAGTTTGCTTTTGTAAGGTTGAAGACTAAGTTGTATATGTGTCTCTCTTTAAAAAAAAAAAAAAA
>NW_003852707.1:115699-125556 GCF_000181295.1 Otolemur garnettii
AAAAAAAAAAAAAAAAGAGGAAGGTAGTTGTGGGAAGGGAAAAAATATTCAAACTCTTATTGAAAGGGAGCGTGTCCTTGTAGTTAAGCGCGTGAGCTCAGCTTCACATAGCCCAGGGGTTGAGATCCAGGGCTTTTGATTGCTGGTTAGATTTCCTTCCAGGCTGCTTATCCTTCCTGCCTCCACCTTTCTCATTTATAAAAAGGCAGAGGAGAGGCTACTTGTGAGTCTGTGGGGAGAATTAAAGAAGAAATATGTAATGTGCACTGATACGGTGTCTGCCGTGTCACTGACGCTCAGCAATTCCACCATGGATTGACTGTCTCACCCTTGCCATAACTTGGGACACAGACTTGAGGCAGAGTGACAGGGAGCATCACGAGGGTCTGGCAGCTGACTTCTGAGGCCCAGGTCCTTCTGGTGAGGTGCAACATCCAAGGGACGCTGAGCCTCAGAAACAGAGGAGATACTGTGGTCTGTCAGAGGCAGGAACAACCTGAACACTCAGTCACCAGCTAAGCTCTGTTCCATGAGGTGCCCAGCTTCAACCATAGACTAGGAATTGCTGAGCCCTGTTCCATGAGGTGCCCAGCTTCAACCATAGCCTGGGACTTGCTGAGCCCTGTTCCATGAGGTGCCTGGCTTCAACCACTTAGCCTGGGACTTGCTGAGCCCTGTTCCATGAGGTGCCCAGCTTCAACCATGGACTAGGACTTGCTGAGCCCTGTTCCATGAGGTTCCCGGCTTCAACCATAGGCTGGAACTTACTGAGCCCTGTTCCATGAGGTGTCTAGCTTCAATCACTTAGCCTGGAACTTACTGAGCCCTGTTCCATGAGGTGCCTGGCTTCAACTACTTAGCCTGGGACTTGCTAAGCCCTGTTCCATGAGGTGCCTGGCTTCAACTACTTAGCCTGAGAATTGCTAAGCCCTGTTCCATGAGGTTCCCGGCTTCAACCACTTAGCTTGGGACTTGCTGAGCCCTGTTCCATGAGGTGCCTGGCTTCAACCACTTAGCCTGGAACTTGCTGGGTTGCTACTACTATAATGGTGAGCACAGCCAATCCATAATGAGATACCCTGGTAGGGTCGTAAATGTGGAAGGAGACCACAGCAGACACCCACACCCTAAGATTTTCCAACATTGGGAGAAAAAGTGGTGAGTCCAGGGAGGGCAGCTATTCTTGGAAAACTGCTGGTTCACCTGGGGTCATTCAGGATCTATCTCCCAGTTTTTGTTCTGAATCTGTTAGAGACATAGCTGTTCATAAAACTCCTGGCTAGGGAGTGGGTGAGTTGGGAAACAGGAGCTGGGTTAGGCCTTCGGGAGAATGATCTGGGGCCCACTTGTGGAAAACTGGCCAAAAGAAAAGTGGGGTGACTGACAACACTATGGGGGGAAGAGCTTGTCCTGCTCTTCTTGGTCACTGTTTCTGCAGTGTCACTAAATCCACTTGTGTGAACGAGAAATTGTCTCACCCCTCTGTGAGATTAGTCACCCTGTTACAATTATTTTTAAGATAGTGCTCTATTTATATTCCAAACAGCTAAGTATGGAACAGTGTGACTCTACCAGCATTCAAAAATATTCCACATACACCAATATGAAAACATGGCTATAAAACAAAGCCAATCCAGATTACCTCAACTTTCTGATGATCATCTCTAGAAAGTAGACACTTAAATGCCTTTTAATTGTTGTAACCCAGCCCTCTCCCCCCACCCTTGCCCACTCCTCTTCCCCAGCCCTCACCTGTCCCCCCCCCGACTCCAGCCCATTTCCCTCCTCCTCCCTTATCCCCCCCAAGAGTTGACTCGGGAACAAGGCAAGTCCCTCCTCCCCCCATGGTGGCTGAGAACAGTGCTTCCCAGCCACATTCCCAGGCTCCCTCCTTCCCCCTAGGGTTGCCAAGAACAAGCTTCAAGTACAAGGAAGAAAAGTCCCAAGTTTCACAAAACCCTCAAGTTCTCAGTAGATGAACAATGGTGGAAAACTCACTGAGACTTGATTAATTACTGTTGTATAACCATAACCATTGTGATATGAGATATATCCATTGTCAACCAAAACTGTATTATTGTTCCATTGCTGTATCTATGACTACCCAAGTTGTAACCCCCTCCTTAACCAGCCACGTTTCTGTAATATGCTTGCACAAAGCCTATAAAAGGTAACTCACCCTCACACCTAGGCTGCTGACTGTCTCTCAGAGCAGCAGCCCCTGCAGCAGGTAAAATAAATTACCAACTAATTAACCTAAGTGGGGGTCCGACTCTATTTTTCCAGCTCTCCTAAGTTATTTCATAATCATAGTCACAACAAGAGAAAAATGTTTCCATTGTCAATCTCTTCAAAAACAAGTCAAACTCAAATCTTTGTTAGTATGTGATTTAAATATAAATAATCATTTTTAATAAAGGTGGTCACATTGGTTATAAGTACAAGTAAGACTCCACTAGTCTTCTGTAGTTTCTAATGAGAAGATGTTGTCTGGCTAAACAGAAACTAGTACAGAATTAGGACGTGAGTATTGCAACTTCTAGAACAATGGTTTTGTGGAGAGAGAGAATTAGAGACAGGGATCCTAGGCTCTGTTCTGGACACATCAATTTGACCAAAAAATAAATGAGCATTTTCTCAATTCTGAGTTCTGCATAAGGGAGATAATACGGCTCATTGTATTTGCTCTCAAGTGGTTTAGCATCTAGCTGGTGCCACAAAGTTAAACCGAAGATACAACGGAGTTCAGTAATATATTCTGTGATGAGGTTCTATATGGCTGTACCATTTCCAGGAATGAGGAAAAAGGAAAATTCATGGGACCTGGAGCAGGTCCATAAATTAGGCTGGCCTTGGACTGTCAGGTAATCTATGGATGGCGGGGGGGGGGGGGGGGGAGGAGGAGGTAAGGAGAGCATAGTTCTTGCCAGATGAAGAGTAAGCTGGGGTGTGAGGACCCTGCCTGTTGTGGTTCAGGGAGGCCGAGGGGGAGGATGGTGAACCTGGCGAGGCAGACAGAAGCGTTGAGCCTTCCCATGAAGGGATTCCATTCACCAAAGATGTATTCAACGCCTACTGTGTGCTAAGCACTGCAGAGACACATGGGAATGACCCTGACTGACAACAGGAAGAATAGAAGTCACGTTCAGTAGAGTTGAGGTTAGAGACCTTGATAAGAAGAGAGAGACCTCAGCCAGGGGGCTCTGGATAATTAACCAAAATGAGGCTCCAGGACCTGCACTGCTGAAGACATGGTGAGAATGGAGATGAGCAATGTGATAGCTTGAAAGAAATGGGAAATATCACAAATCAGACCCAGGAAATCCAAATGATTTGGAAAGGAGCAGGTTCCCAGGCTGGATGAGTGGGAGATTGTGCTACAGACAGACATAATTGTAAGGTGACCGAGCAAGGCATTCAACTGATCTACTGGTCATATGAGGATGGTAATAATTTCCTGCCCACGGTATAGGATTGTTGGGAGATTAAGTGAGAAATCGTTTTTAAAACCTTTTAAAATGTATGTCTGATGGAGAATTCCTTCATGTGCTCACTAGCGAGCTGCTGTCCTTTGGTAATGACCTCAGCTCTTTGTCACTCATTTCAAACATAGATAGTTTTTGAATTCCAGATGAGAAAAATTACCCCCAAATGCCAACACTTTAGCCACAGCCTTGCTGCTTACATGCTCAGACTGTTCTCTGGACGATGGCCTCAGCTGCTATTTGTAGCATTATCTCTCTACCTTGTGGATTCCTAACCCCAGCAAGGGCCATTGCCACCCTGATGGGCAAGGACGAGCTGTTCTAAGTCCACTGCTTGCCAGCAGGGCGAGGACAGTCCCATGATGAATGTCGGAAGTGGACGCCTCCCTGTAGGATTTCCACCTAGAATCCTCGGATGGCAAGAGGCTGAGCTGCCTGTTTCTGCCTATTTACTTTGCGGAGGCAAATTGATTTTCCATAACTGGATTTTGAATGCTGTTTTCAAGAGTCTCTGTGGTTGCACTTACAAAGGGTAAAGCCCCAGAAAGGAAACGAACCAGCGAAGGGTGTAGAGAGAGAGGAGAGCAAACTAAAAGACTCCAACTAAGAACCGAGCACTCCCTTTCTGCTTCCTCTATTTTGGTCCCTTGACTCTCAGTCTCCCTGGTTGCCTCCCCTTTCCTGATGCTGACAGGAAGCCTGATGGACAGGGCTGGTGAGAAGATGGAAAGGTGTCCCCATAAGGCCTTAGGGAAACACTGGAGTGGAGTGGCCCTTGGTGTTGGAACAAAATCTAACTGTTAGAGCTCTCGAAGATTTATTTATTCGGTAGGTATTTGTTATGCACCTACTATGTGTTGGCACTTTTCTGGGTTCTGTACTAGTGGACAACATAAAACTAGCAATATAACTAGCAGAGAGGTAGACCAGGAAGAAAGGTTCTTACTACACTATGAGGAGAAAATAGATACTATCTAAAGAAGATGGCACAAAAAAATAGAGCTTATGTATATTAACGTTATCAGGATAAGCCAATAGAACAATTTCAGGCAGAATAAGAAGAAAACAAATTTATAAACAGGGAAGAGAAGCAAAGGTAGGAGAGAATGTAAGTGGGAAAATTACCTGTCTTTAAAATCTAGAAGTAAATGAATACCATCAAAGTCCAACAGCTTAAGAAAACTAGGTATGAATATTTTTTTTAAACTATGGACATCAATATCAAAAGAACTAAATAAGAAATAGTGATAACAATTGTTCCTGAGTAATGGTTCCACAGGGATGATGGAGATGTTTCCATTTTAACTATAATATTGAATTTCCTTTAAGCATGTAGATTCAGTACTTTGAAACAAAACAACAACAAAGAACAGCTTTGGTGCCTAAGGCAAAAAACCCTACAATATAATAGAATTTTATCCCATTTATTTTATTATTCAAATCTCCATAAAGGCACAGTGCAGATTCAGTAGGCTGTGGTCCCTTTGAACAAAGGGGGTGTCCAACCCATGGCCCATGGGCCACATGTGGCCCAAGATAGCTATGGGGTGTCCAACCCACAGTCCATGGGCCACACATGACCCAGGATGGCTATGAACCAGGCCCAACACAAAATTGTAAACTTACTTAATGAGATTTTCTCTTACATTCTGAGATTTTTCTTGTGACTTTTTTTTTGATTGCGTAGTTCTTGAAATTCACTCGAATTTTGCAGATGACAACATTGTGTCACAATGTCACATCAACTCGAGTACACCCTCGCTATCTGTATGCATGGGTGGCTTCAGTTCTGAGGTGATGGATAGCTTCCAGTGTGCTATCTGCCAAGCACAGACAGTCGAATTGACACCATCAGAGTTTACATGTGCTCGTGGCAACTTGACAAGGCAGCGATTATCAGTAATATCTTGACCTACCATTGCAATGTTAGGCGTTTACCATTACTTAGCAGTCAGGTAAGCATTCTTGACTATAAGGTGCACATTGCCTGCCACAATTTCCAGTGGCCCTCTGCCTCATCCTGCATCCACAGCCAGATGTGGAAGGGCCCAAACCTTGCTTCCTATTTTCTCGTTGATTAATTTTCATAATAAAAGTAAATCTAGTCCCTTATCTATTATTATTATTTTAATCCCAGCATAGCTTCTGCGACATTTCAAAAGAAAACAGAACCTCCCAAAGAAGAAAAATTGCAGATGAAGGAAGATTTTTTTCAATGACAAGGGGACAGACGGCTACTTCTAAGGTGCTATACTTAATTTGTAGGGAATTTGTACAAGTTTTCAAAGACTATAATTTGAAATAGAATTACATGTGAAAACATGCTGCCAGATTTGAGATGTATGAAGGATTGTGTTGTAATGGAATAAGGGAACTAAAAAAAGTCTACATTCTCAACAAAAATTATTTTTAAAAGTTACAACTCAGATTCCATTGTAAAAAGCTAGGTATGTGGTAGCATTTTTAATAGCAAAAAAAATCAAAACCATTTACTAATGGTAAGTTTCTTAAACAATGTATGGAAAACATGGCAGATATAGTTTTCCCTGAAAAAAAAAGGGGGGGGGATATTTCTAAAATCAGTATATCTCACCAGACGATAGCCAGGCAAATTGAAGAAATTAGAAAATCTATCAAAAAATGCTTGGAGAGTAAAGATGTTAATTTAAAATTTCATGATTTGGCAAAGGGTGACAGCATTGATGCTAACAATATGGCCCAACTTACTATTTTATTTATCTTTTTATTTTTTTGAAGACAGAGTCTGACTTGGCTGCCCCGACAGAGTACCATGGTGTCTTAGCTCACAGCAACCTCAAACTCTTGGGTTCACGCGATTCTCTTGCCTCAGCCTCCCAACTAGCTGGAACTACAGGCACTCGCCACAATGCCCAGATATTTTTTAGAGACAGAGTCTTGCTCTTGCTCAGGCTGGTCTTGAACCTGTGAGCTCAGGCACTCCACCCACCTCAGCCTCCCAGAGTGCTAGGATCACAGGCATGAGTCACCATGCCTGGCTGTTATTGTAATTAGAGGTATTGATGATGAATAGAAAGTCACTGAAGAAATGGCTTCTTTAGTGCCATTCAAAGACACAACTAAATCAAGAGATTTATATGAATCAGTAAAAAATATGTGAAAGCAATTTTCTATGTGTACTGCCTGGCATAGTTACTGATGGTGCCCCAGTGATGACAGGTAAAAGAGACAGCATAAGACGCTGGAGTTGCCTCCCCAAACTCAGGTTTGATGAAGTGTCATTGCGTGGTACCTCAAGAAAACGGATACCGTCATGCAAATAGTCATCATGTCTGAATTTCATAAAGGCCAAGGATTGAATCATTGCCAGTTCTAGGAATTCCTTAAAAATATTGATGCAGACTGCAGTGACATCATTTACTTTTTGGAAGTTAAATGGCTAAGTCGAGGCCAAATGTTGAAAAGATTTTATGATTTGCGACATGTTATCAAGTTGTTTTATGGTATCAAAAACCAAATTTGTGCCAGAACTTGACCATGAAAACTGGCTTATAGATTTAGCATTTTTAGTGACTTTTACCTTTCACTTAAATGAATTAAACGTCTTCCAAGTGAAAATCAACTTATCAATACAATGTTTCAAACCATAACCGCATTCCAAATGAAAATGCAATTCCAGCAAGCTCAAATTATGGCAAACAATTTTATGCCTTTTAACACTTTGGCTTAACACAGGTCTATGCACAGAAAAAAATATGCAGCCTTGCTCTTTGATTTGATACAATAATTTAAAAATAGATTTCAAGGTTTCTGGGGAAAATAATCAATATTTTGGTGCATTTGTGACTCCATTTCAAGTCAAAATAAATATATTACCTGCCAACTTTCAAATGCATTGCATAGAGCTCCAATCTGGCCTTCAACTTAAAGAAAAATGTGACCATGTCATTTCACTGGATTTTTAGACATCCCATCTCCCCAGAGACAAATATCCCTCCCACCACAATCACGCTGGATTCACATCATCGCTTTCTGGCAGCACCTACATTTGAGAGCAACTATTTTCAAGAATGAAGCACATTCAGAGTAAAATTAGAACCAAAATATCTGATGAGTACATCGAGAACTCACTGAGAATTACACCCACTTTTATCAAACCAGATATTGATGCATTAGTTTCTCAAATAACAATGTCATATGTATCACTAGTTTAGTGTTCCCCATTTTTCTTTTACTTTTATAATAAAAAGGCATTAAAAAGACATTTTGTTACTGAGATATGTACATTTTCTACATTAGTGAAAATGATGACTTGAGACTTGATCAATGATTTGAAAAGACTCTCTGAAGCAGCCGATGCATAACTGAGCTTATCTGGGACCATGGACTGAGTCTCCAATACACCTCCCATGGTTGTTGAACCCTTAGATGGCAGCTCAGGACTCCCAGAGAACGTGCAGAATCAGCACGGTTAAATCCTCTAAGCAGGCTGAGATTCTCACCTGAAGATTTGTCCAAAAATAGGACCCTATTTCTGGTACAGTGGCGCTTGCCTATAGCCCCAGCTATGTAGCAGGTTGAAGTGGGAGGATCACTTGAGCCCAGGGGTTTGAATCCAGCCTGGGAACGTACAGAGATCCCATCTCTCAAAAAAAAAAAAAAAGAAAAGAAAGAAGATCTCAAGCCAAGGATGAAGTAAACTACTGAGGATGGATAGAAGTGAGTGGGTTTTAAAAATGTATTAGTTGTGGTAAAATATACACACCATAAAAATTATCATCTTAACCTTTTAGGTTTTTTTATTTTGAGATAGAGTCTCGAGTCACCCTGGGTAGAGTGCTGTGGCACCATAGCTCACAGCAACCTCAAACTCCTGGGCTCAAGCAACCTTCCTCTCTCAGCTTCCCAAATAGCTGGAACTACAGGTGCCCACAACACCCAGGAATTTCCAGCAGAGACAGGATCTCACTCTACTGGTCTTGAACTCCTGAGTTCCTGCAATCCACCTGCCTCAGCCTTCCAGAATGCTAGGATTACAGGAGTGAGCCTCCGTGCCTGGCACATTTTAAACTTTTTTTTTTTTTTGCAGTTTTTGGCCAGGGCTGGGTTTGAACCCACCACCTGCAGCTTATAGGGCCAGCGCCCTACTCTTTTGAGCCACAGGTGCCACCCAACATTTTAAACATTTTTAAATATACAGTTCAACAGCATTAAGTACACCCACAGTGCTGCACAGCCTCATTAGAACTTTTTCCTCTCCCCAAACTAAAACTTTGTATTCATTGAACGATAACCATAACTCCCCTTTCCCGGAAGGGAAGCAGCTTCTGGAAAGAAACCTCCATCCTCCCGTCTGTCTGCGAATCTGACTACTCGTGGGAATTGCACAGCAGTTGTCCTTTTGCTGATGGCTTCCTTCACTTAGCGTGTCTTCAGGGGTCATCCACGTGGCAGCCCGTGGCAGAATGGCCTTTCTTTTTTAAGGCTGACTAATATCTCGGTGTATAGATAGTTCATCTGTCCGTTCATCCTCTGGGTGGCTGCTGCCTGCTGACTGCTGTGAACAGCGCCCTGTGCACCTGGGTGGACAGATCTCTCTCTGAGTCCCTGGCTTCCCTACAAGTAAGGAGGGAAGGAGGAAGCTGAAATTAAAGAACCAAAGGTGAGAAACTGCATAGCAGACAAATGAGAGGTTCTGGAAGAATTCCCGAGGAGGACGCGCTGGTGTCTGCTGTTGCCTTTCGCACATCCCCACCGAGGGCTCTCGTGGGCAGACTGATCTGCGTAAAGAGACCAGGAACGGCGAGAAACCTGCGCTCCTCCTTTAACACATCTAAAAGATGCCCCCAATTCCCTTTATGGCCGAAGTTGTACAGCTAAGAACCATCTGGATGGGAGGAGGAAGTGCGATCTGGGGCTATCCCCTCAGGCTCATTCATTGCTTAAGAAATCTTTGCCGACCATCTTCTCTGTGCAGGGCCTGGGACACACCAGCTAACAAACAGGAAGCCATCTGTGTCCTCAGAAGGCCTCGTCCTCGGGAGGGGGGGCAGAGAGTAAGAATAAACACAACAATTGAGTTATATGATGTTATAGATCGGTGCCTTTGTATTTATTCACTCATTCATTTATTTAATCATTCAACAAATATTTAATGAACGCCCACTATGACCAGACCCTGGGAGAGGGCTGGGGATGGAAAGTCTTACTTGCTTTTTGGAACTGAACCAGTTGGTACCCTCCACATGAATTATAGTGTGTTGTGTTTTACTTTCTAACCCTAGTGTTTATAGGGAAGACTTGAAACAAAGATTTGAACTAAAGAAAACGAAAAAGTGTCTCAGCGCCTGTGGCTCAAGTGGCTAAGGTGCCAGCCATATACACCTAAGGTGG
>NW_003852707.1:125797-130998 GCF_000181295.1 Otolemur garnettii
AGAGAGAGAAAGAAAACAAAAAATTATGTTCAAGTACTAACACTGGATTGTAAGATTAATGAAAATCTCTCTATAATGGATTCATAGAGAATTTGCCACCAATAACAAGAATGAAATAGACACAAGACCCGGCTTGAGGCATTTGTACATAGTTTCAGAGTACTCTTCAGTTACGCTGCAATTTAAAAAAAGCAAAAATTCCCCCAAAGCTTGACAAAATCCCTAGAGTCTAAAAGCGTGTTTGCACAAACTTAGCATCTCTGTGGTGATAACGCCCTTTTATGCTTTCTCGTCAGAACATCACCACGATCTGCTCAGAAAGCATAGCCGGAAAGTCACATGTGAGAACTTAAGTCATCACGACGAGAAATATCCTTTGTACACAAATTTGACATCGCTTAAAGAACGGAATGTAGATCGCAGCTGCCAAAGAGAAAGGCGGGAAGGAGGGTGTCTAAACTGCCAGGGATCGGAAAGCTGACAAGATGGCGGTCGCCATCTAACCAAGCTAACCAAGATGGGCTTGGTTAATAAGTGTTGACCCCGCAGTGGCCAGCCGGGTCCCCTCTGTGTCCCTCTTTGCCGCTGTGGTGGAGCAGGCTCAGAGGCTCCCCACAGGAGCACAGTCTGTCCCTTGTGTGACAGAGCTTGGCCGATGGGGGAAACGTCACGCAGCCTTCACCTACACACCCTGGCTTCCTATCTGCAGCCCCTCCCACTTCTCCATTGGCAAAAAGCCACGTTGTACATTACCTGTGTGCAGAGTCTCACAACTTTGAAAATTTGGAGAAAGATACAATTGCTATGTGGAGCATAAGGAGCCTCGGCCCATTTCTGAGAGAAACAGATCCAACTTTTCACCCCTTCATCCTGCAAATTACTGGAACTGTCCAGCAGGATAGGTTGGCCTTTGATCAAAGCCCATGAGGAGAAAAAAAACAGCAAGGCCTTGGGGGCTCCCAAGAGGGTGCAGCGAGCAGGCCAGTAGTGGAGAGAGAGAAGGGAGGTCTGGGGACATGAGACAGCAGCCTCTGGAAGGGACCCAGCCTACCGTCTAGTACCTGCTACAGCAAACCGCTACGATGGGAGGACAGCGGCACCAGGTTAGCCCACTGTGTGCCTATGTTTCCTCGTGTGTGAAATAGGGCTGTTGTAAGGATTAAAGGGTCCATAAGGGGACATGGTCAGTAAGTGTCAGCTTTTATCCTGCCCTGAGCAGTCAGGGCCAAGTCAGATCCCCAGCTCCCCTGCAAGCTCCTCTCCGCAGTCCTCGCGGCCCCTGAATGCCGGGGCAGGAAGGAGCTCTGTGGGAGGGTCCCCAGGAGCGGGTCTGTGATGCAGTTTTCAGCTGCCGCTCATGGAAGGAGGAAAAAGAGGGCAATTTCACGTGTGCGTGTGGAAGGTAACCCACTGCCCTTTTTTTTTTCTCTCTGTCTTTTTGAGACATGTGTCACTTTGTCACCGAGGGTAGAGTGCCATGGCATCATAGCTCACAGCAACCTCAAACTCCTAAGTTCAAGCACAATCCTCTTGTCCCAGCCTCCCTAGTAGCTGGGACTGCAGGCCCCAGCCAGGACACCCAGCTAGTTTTCTATTTTTAGGAGAGATGGTATCACACTCTTGCTCAGGCTGGTCTTGAACTCCTGAGCTCCAGCCATCCCCCTCACTTGGCCTCCCAGAGTGCTGGGATTATAGGCATGAGCCAGGCCAAACCCACCATTCTTTATTGGAAAGGAACGTCCCCTACTGCAGGATCATTGCCTTCAGGGCTGCCCGTGGCAGGTGGCTGTGACTTTGCACCTCCTTGGGGGCTCCATCCATGTTGATCACACGGACGCTGCCTCTTCCCAGCACCTGGTTTGCGTGCGGCAGCCGGGCATGCTCAGTGACCGACACTGGGTGGGGGGGTGGCGTTCTCCTCCCCCTCCTCCTCACATCCTCTTCTCCCTCAGCACCTCGCTGTTAGCCCAGGAAGAAAGGATGCAGGTCAGGCCCCGTCTTCCATTCCCCTGGGGACAAAGCCCCAGTCCCGGCAAGAATGGAGAAAAGAAAAAGATGGTGCAGGTTTATTCTCTCTGTTTACAAATGCACATTGCAAACAAGCTTAACATAATAAACAACAAAACCTCGCCAAGGCACCTTAGGCATAAGAGAAAGAAATGCAGAGATACTGGACCTTAGACCTGCATCCCTGTGTCCTGTCCAGAAAAACGGCAGCTGCAGGTTCTTTGCAGTGGCCAGGGGGCCTGACAAGAACGACACCTGTGCTCTGAAGTGACCCACTCCAGCGTGTTCTCACTGCCCGCTCGCTGCACTCATTTCTCAATTTCCATTCCTTACATTCTATTTTATTCCTATTCTCAAAAGAAACAATTAAGTAGGAGGTCAGGGGAATGGGGCAAGAGGAGGGTAGGAAGTCAGGATTCCTCAGAGGCAGTGGGGGCGATGATAAACTGTGAACTTGAAAAACTAATTATCTTCTCTGGGCCTCCTTGTTTGAGGAAGTGAGGAAACTCTACTAGACGACCTCTAAGGAGATTACTGACATTCAGTGTGGATTTCCTCAGCTGCATCAGAAAGCAGGTATCAAATGCACTGGGGATGCCTGTGTCCCTGCACTCACCACCCTCTGCCCTGTGTCATATGCCTTAGCGTTCCAGGACTGCCTTCTCCAGACTGTGACACCCTGTCCAAATGCAGAGCCTGGGACACCCAGGGAAGACAGGACAAGGGCCATATTTATTCGGGTTTATTTCCTGCCTGTTGGACAACTATTCAATGGGCACCGCCTTGGTGCCTGGGCCTGGTTGGGATCTTGGGAGTCAGACAGACATGAAAGACTTCCCCTCTTCAGGGCATTCGCAGTCCCAGGGGGCAATCGAGCTCTGCTGCTCCGTGGCAGAGTGACAGGTGTGTGAACACAGTGCGAGGACGCACACGGGCCAACCACATCGCCACCACCCTGTGGAAAAAGGCTCATAGACTCCTCTGATAAGAGAAAAGCAGTCCCCTGGCCATTTTCAGTGACTATTTGGAAAGGTCAAAATAGGTTAATTTCTTAACTGCAGGACAGAAAGCAAGCTCTACTCCAGTGAAGAAAGCCAAGTGAAGTTGAAGGGCAACAGTGCAATTTATAGCTCAGAGGAAGCCATCGGGCGGCCTTGGGCTCCTTGTTTCCCTGCTGGGAAATGCTGTAATGGTGATGATCCTTTCACCCCAGGGAGGACCATCTAATTCAATTACGCAAACCATGAAACCATTCTCTCTTTCTCTCTCCCCCCTTCTTCCCTCTCTACTCCTCTTTCCTCTCTCTCTCTCCCCTCTCTTTCTCTATTTTTCTCTCCCTTTCTCCCAGTCTCTGTTCCTCACATCCCTCTCTCTGTGTCTCCCCCTTACCCCCTAACCACACGGGGCTTTGCTGACATCTGCTGCCAAGGCCCCAAAGAAGCCTTTGCTCAGCCCGTCCTGGTCATAGGAGGAACAGCCCCGGGGAACATGGAAATGAATTAGGAAAGTGCCCCTTCCTTTCTTCTCAGACCAAACCAAGTCTATAAGATTCTCAGCTCCTGCCAATTAAAGGCAAACCTGGAGTATTACCCGGGGATAGCCAGAGAGCTGTCATGATTACAGAACATTGGAACTGGAAGGCCCCTGAAGTTTCCCAAATTGTGCAGAGACTTTAAGTGATTTGCCCGTTAACCTGGCCAGTTAGCGGCAGGGTCTTGGCTCTCCCCTGTCTGTCTGGATGGGCACGACCACACAGGTCAGGACTCCCCAGGCCTCATAAAGTAACAGGAGTTGAGGTGACCCTTACTCTGTTTTCCTAGAAAAGAACATCCCAGGGGGATGGCCCCAGAGGAGGACTGTCCCAGGGCTCTCCCTCTGCCTTAGCCTGCTTGAGCCCTGACACACCGGTCGCCTCTGTGCTTCCAAGGGACATCAGAAACGACAAGGAGGGGCTTGTGAGGAGCCACGGCCAGCTAGTCCCCAGCCTGCACTGAGCCAAGAGTCCCCTGTGCAATCTGGCAGCAAGGCCCATCCCGAGCCCCCGGGGGCGAGTCTGCTCTCAGATGAAGAAATAATGACAAAGTCCTCTGAGCCACGTGAGGCCACCAGGTGTGGAGCGCAGGTGCCTAATGTAGTCTCAGCGTTTAACCTGAGTTTCCACTACCCCGCTGTGGGAATTGGTGGTACTTGTTGAAAACTGGTAGTGTTTTCATCCTCTTTTCCAGAGCTGTGAGTACAGGGAAGACTTTCCTGCCACCAAGTGTCCTGGTGGTGAGAGGTCGACCTCAGCGTTACAGAAAACGGAGCCCCTGATCCCATCCCCTTCACACCACAGGTGAAGTCATGGAGGACACGACTATCAGTCACCCTTGCATCTGTGGGGCAAATGAGGACAATGGTGTCTAAAAATCCAGCAGCCAACGAGAGGACAGAGGCCAACCTGCGTCAGTGCTGCCTCAACAGCAGAATGGCAAGAAGCTGTTCTCATTGGTTTTATCCAAGCCCAGGAGCACAGTCCTGTCAGCAGGCAGGGGTGAGAGAGGATGTGGGGACTGGCAGGGCACCCGGTGCCAGCGCAGCCCGTGTCTCCATTCCGGGAACCAGGCGTGGCTCTTCTGGCTGGTGGGACGGACTTGGCCACACCAGAAAGACAATCGTGGTGGAGAGAAGGACATCAGAGGATCTCAAACGCTTCTCAAATTCTGGATTTCATCACATTCTACTCCCCTTAACCTCGCCCTGGCAACAATCTTATCACCAACCATAAGGAACTTTGAGTTTATTCAGTTGAATTTTATGTTAATAAAAACTATGTGCCCCTACCTAACGGGCACAATGTAAGGGTACGTGGCACACCGCCTGGGGGCGGCACAACCACAGCAAGGACCTTACCTAACAAACAGACCTGGTAACCTAATGGTTACCTAACAAACCTACCTTGCTGACCTTACCTAACAAACAGACCTGGTAACCTAATGGTTTGGGCCCTCATATTAATCTGAAATTTAAAAGTAAATAAATACATAAATAAATAAAAGTTCTAGGTGTGAAGAAAGCAGCCCACAGCATTAAGCGTGAGCCATGTCTGCGTGACACTGTGAGCAGCCCACAGCATTAAGCGTGAGCCATGTCTACATGACACTGTGAGTGGCCCTCAGCATTAAGCGTGAGCCATGTCTGCGTGACACTGTGAG
>NW_003852707.1:131313-138240 GCF_000181295.1 Otolemur garnettii
GTGACACTGTGAGCGGCCCCCAGCATTAAGCGTGAGCCATGTCTCTGTGACACTGTGAGTGGCCCCCGGCATTAAGTGTGAGCCATGTCTGCGTGACACTGTGAGCAGCCCACAGCATTAAGCGTGAGCCATGTCCGGGTGACACTGTGAGCAGCCCCCCAGCATTAAACGTGAGCCATGTCTGCGTGACACTGTGAGCAGCCCCCAGCATTAAGTGTGAGCCATGTCTGTGTGACACTCTGAATAGCCTGCAGTATTAAGCGTGAGCCATGTCTGCGTGACACTTGTGAACAGCCCGTCCACAGTGACCACATCAGACAGTTTCAAAGCACACGTGACTACCTCCCAACACATGCTCTTGTCAGGGCAAGTTGAGGAAGCTGGGACAGACCCTTCTGCTGGCTCTAATGACATCTCCCATCCCCCAAATTCCCCACCATCTGAGGGCTCCAGTGGAGGCTGGTTACCCCAGAACTGCTGTGTCCTCTCTGGTGATCGGCTG
This sequence comes from Otolemur garnettii, assembly GCF_000181295.1. Taxonomy (NCBI): domain Eukaryota; kingdom Metazoa; phylum Chordata; class Mammalia; order Primates; family Galagidae; genus Otolemur; species Otolemur garnettii. Next base: position 131,816 of record NW_003852707.1, read on the forward strand.
CTTCTGCAAGAGAGGACCCCAGCCCAGAGACTCCATGAGGTCGGCCACCCTGGGCTCCAGTCACATACTCTGGGCCTGGACATTTGACTCACCTCCAGTAAAAAAGCATCAAGACTCATCCCCTTGAGCACCTCATCCCCGGTCCCTGGAGCCACCGGGAGAAGCCTGGACTTCCCATCCAGCACCTCCCTGACTTTCATCCCTGTATCCTTCATGCCTCCCTCATGTGAGCTGGTTCTCCACTCTTCCCAGCTCTCCCAAACCCTCCCACTGGGCCTTGAGAAATAGTGGTCTGCTGCTGAAAAAGTCCCTGGTGTCTTCAACCTCTGTGTCCCCTGCCTCTTTGCTCGGACCTGGGACCCTGACAACTTGTGTCATCTCAGATGGGCACCAAAGCGACCACCTCAGAAAAGACCTCTCAGACACGTTAGAAAAAGGTTCCTCTCACTCCCACCTCAAATCTCTCTATCCTGTTTATTTTCTTCACAGCACTTATTACCACTAAAAATTACCGTGTTTGTGTGTGTGTTTACAGATTTGCTGTTTGTTTCACCTCCTTGAATGAAAACTCCATAAAACATAAACTCCATAAACTCCCTGTGTCTTCACTGCTGCAACCCTGGTGCCCAGAGCAGAGTCCAGCCCACATAGATATGCCATCAATACTTACTAACGTGGACAAATGACAAGGCTGTCACAGGGTCCACTGCGATGTAATGGAAGCAAGTGGGAGGAACTGTGGCCTAGCGTGGCAGAGGACGGGAGGGAAGAATCCAGGAAGGCTCAGGACAAAGGGTCACTGGACGGGGCCAAGTGGAGACGGGTGACTGGAGACTTCTCCAAAAAGATGACAGTTTGAACCTCTGTGTTTACTTTTGTCCCCACCTAAAATGATGGCAAAGGACTTGTTTTGAAGGCAAAAAAGGTCCCAAGAAGAAGAGGCTGGAAGAGGAGAGGTAGCTGGAGAGTTGATGGAAGAGCAATAACTAATTAGGAAACCCAAGAAATCTGAGTCAGAGAAAGCCAAGAAGCAACTCCGTTTACACTGGAGAATCCCCAAAGGCTCAGAGCTACCGTGTTTCCCCCAAAATAAGACACTGTCTTATATTTAGTTTTTCTCAAGAAGACACACCAGGGCTTATTTTCAGGGGATGTCTTCTCTCTGCCGAAATGCTGCATATGCTGCATAGCCATGTCCATCACCAGGTCTTATTATTGGGGTAGGGCTTATATTTAACAAATGCATAGAAATCCTGCTAGGGCTTATTTTGGGGGTAGGTCTTATTTTCAGGGAAACACAGTAGTGGCACTGGTTATCTATGGAAGACAGGTATGTGTGTGTGTCCTAAACAGAATGTGCAAGTTAGATCCAGAGATCCTCTCCCCAACTCCCTCCACAGAGGTGGGTGGGTGCACCCCCCATCCCAGAGAAAGACTGGAGGTTGGTTCTCTGAGGAAGGGCCCTGGACTGGAGCAGGAGGCCCAGCTGAGAGTGAGAGCACCGTACTGAGAGCAAGGAGACTACGTGAACATTTATATGTAGATACTGAACACCCTATCCTTCCTTCACTCAACTCCCAGAATATTGGCCCTAACTCTCCAGGAAAGATATTTGAAGAGCCTTCTCTGGGCCCCACAAGAAAGATGTAATACTATTGACTGTTTTTCCAACATAAATCCCAGCTACATTCCCACAATTCCACCAGTCCTGCCAACAAACTTAAGCGTTTCCACGAGGCTTCTTAGTACCTCACTCTTAAAAACGAGCAGACAACTAAGAAAACCAGGCATTTAGGAGAGCCCTTGAACCAGGCATGAGGAACCAAAACCACAAACAGTCCCAGGGAACTTGAAAGAAACAAAGGCTCCACAAGAAGGAGAAACTGCAGAAACCCCCCTTTACTATCAGTGAGACGAGACCAGAATGCTTTCCAAAGGAATATTCAGAGAAAAAGCAAAAACTTTCAGAGATTAAAAATAGGAGAAATATAGCAGAAGCAATGAAAGATAAGAATTGAATCATTCTCTCCGAAAAGTCTTCTACACTTTTACGATGAACAAAAGTGTTATAAAATTACCTATTACGAACCACGTGAACATCAACTAAAGGAGGAATCTATAAAATACTAAAATAAAAGAAAAAAGAGATGAGCGACAGGAAACGGGAAATTCAACAGAGAAGCAAGACCTGAGATAACAACTAGGTGCCTGGCCCCAGTCTAGACAGGGCTGTGTCAGAAAGAAGGAGAAATCAAAGGACTGATACAGAGGAAAAACTGAGACATTGACAGAGTTCAGGGCCGAGCTAAGGACCAGGATTAGATCAGTGGTAGAAATTAAGCCATCAGTGTTTTACTCCAGGCAAAGCAAAATGATGTTCATGAAAGTTAAAGTAATTACAGGTTACTCCCTTGCTCACCTTTGAATAACATTCAGTAGTCATATTAAAGTAAACTCCTGAAGAGGTTAATGTAACTCCATTTGGGAATGAAGAGGTTAATGTAACTGCATCTTGGAACTAACTCCCCACTCCCCTCCTGGGCAAAGTCACCCAGGAGGAATCAGTCTATCAAAAGGAGACTGGCTCCCTCCTCTGCACTTCTTGGCAGCCAGTCTGAAGGGGACCGGCTTCTCCCCACCACCCCACATTTCTGGGCAAGGTCAATCAGCCCAGATGGAGCTAGTCTATCAGAAGTGGACAGGCAACCCTCCTCTGGAAAGTCCCTAACTGTAAACCCACCCTATAGCACCTCTGGCGTATCAGGTGGTGCCAAGCGTCCCTGGACAACAGCTCAGCCAATGGCAACCCCTCCCGACAAAACGCCCAGTGAAATTCCTCTATACGCTTTAAAAACCTCCCCTCACTTCATTTCTGGGTTGCCCTTCCCCCAGCTACGCTGTAGAGTGGAGTGACCCAGGCATATGCTTGTAAATAAAGCACTTCATTGTCTTTACATGTGTGTATGGTGGTCTCTTAGCGGCGATTTTGGTCCCAACACTCCAAATATCAATCTTACCAAAATTGTGATATAAATAAATATTTTTGAAGTTGGGTTGGAAAATCAAACAGGTGGCTGTTGGTGGAGGGGATGGGGGAAAGGAAAGACAAATCTTCCTATTTCATAACGGAATGTAAATTCAGAGTGTAAAACTGAAAAATCAAGAAGGAGCCGTCTAAGTGTGCTATCAGAGATAGGAAGATAAATACCAAAATTATCAGCTAAAAGAATTAAATGTGGTGACCTCTAGTAAAGGAGTGGAAAGTCAGGAGAAGGAGTACAGCCTCTGCCTTTAAAACTCTAAAGTTTTCTGAAACGCTTGCTTTAACCCGTGTAGTGAATAGATTTGATAAACACAACCACAAAATAGATAAAAGCAAGAGGGAGTGATGGGGCAGGACCCCCAGCCAGCAGGGGGACAGCATGATATGGCCTCAGCACCACAGAATGCTCTGCTTGCATTAGGCTCAGGATCCAAAGAGAAGGCAGAAAGAGGTGAGTCTGGGAGTGCCAGGTCCACTGCAGCTGTGCAGAGCACCTAGAGAACGTTGCTCCTGCACCAACAATAAGAAACCAGCTCGATCGTCTACAAAATCATAGTTTCTTTCAAACCCAGTAGAGAGCTAAGGTATCAAGGCAACCAAAGTAACTAAATTCTAACAAGTGACAAGCCCCTCCAAGGACTCATGGGACATATTGACGCACAATTGAAAAAGCACAGGAAGAAAAAAAGGTGGTGGGAAGTGTGGGTGGGAAGAAATCAGCTAAAAATTAAATAAATTCCTAAGAGCGACATGTGGCTAGCCTATCAGCTTATCTGGGAGTTAGATACATAGAAAGTATGCACTCATCCCGAGATCTCCATGAGCCTCCACACAGCACTTGCTAGTTAGAGGTGTCAGAACAGAGAGCGCGCCCCTCCTTGACAGAGGTAGCAGGAGGTGAATCCTGCTTCTAACACCACCTGCCTCCTTAGAACTTCCCCTCATAGGAAGCAAAGCCTGAGCCCATGAGGGAGCAGCAGCAACACTTTCTCCCACGGTGCTGAAGAAGAAGAAAAAAACTCCATCTGCCTGTAGGGCAGGAGTAGAAAATCCTCTGTCCTTCAAGGAAACAGCCAAAGAGCTGCAGTCGGTGTCTGGAGGAAAGGTAGAAACATGGGTTGTCTGCTCCTGGAGGAAGGCAGGACAGTTGCATGATATCCTGCATCAAACAGTGCGAGTGTCTGCTCTTCTAGGGAGGGGCAGGAAATGTTCCCGGCCCGGGAGCTATCACAGAAACAAGGCAGAGTTTGGTTGTGATAAGGGCAGAGGTAGGAACCCCAAGAAGGCGTCACACCTGGGAGCCTAGGTCTAAGCTCTTGGGGACCCAGTAGGACTGGGGCATCACAAAGATGGCACAGGAAGCAGGCGGGACATCTGCTGGTCCCCTCCACTTTCATTTCCACAGCAAGTATAGCATGGCCAGTCAGTTCTCCAGGAGGGCTTGGCCTGCTGCTGGCAGCTGGGTCCTGCTCCTTGTCCATTGTGCTTCAAAAATCCAGCAGAAGAAAGATACACAGGAATCCATATAGGTTCTGCTTAAAACTGAGGCTGGATCAAGAAAGTGAGAACCTCTCTAACCCCCACAATGAAGCCAGCAGTAACAAACACTAGTGCAGTCTACCACTAGAGAATGAGAGAATCTGGAGAGCAAAATGCTGTCTGATTAGATGTGCAGAAAGCCCAAAGTGGAGCGAGAGGACTGAGAAATCCCTCTGGCAGCCCACGTCTGACAGAATGTGAAGCCTGTGATACATTCAGGGCAACGAGGCCACTCGACTCTTGCTCAACTACTGACTATATTGAGCCACTCTCTCATCCTACATGTGCACACACACAAATGCTCTGACAGAAGCGGTATTTCTATTTCCAGGTACACATATTACTTACCTAAGTCTCAACCATTCCTTAAATGATGACCATCATTCAGTAACAGATTACACGACACACAAAACATCAAGGAAAACACACAAGCCTCTGTCAAGAGACAAAATAATCAATAGAATCAGACTCAGAGATGATCCAGGTGATGTCACTGTTACACAGGGACTTCAAAGTAACCGTGACTAATATCTGAAAATATCTAGTAGGAAAGATGAACTAATGCACCAACAGATAAAAAACATTTAAGCAGAGAAATGAAAACTGTTCAAGAAGTCAAATGGAAATACTAGAAATGGAAACCATGATGTCAGATATGAAGAATGTTTTTGATGGGATTATTAGCAAATGAGACACAACTGAGGATAAAATAAGTAAGCTAGAATATAGATAAAATGAATTACTTAAAATAAAACATGAAGAGAGAAAAGAGTGGAGGAAAAAACAGAGCACATTAACAGTTGAATGATCTGAAATTGTCTAACATTTACAGCATTGGAATCCAAGGAGAGAAGAAGAAAGAAAGGAGTAGAAACAATATTTGAATATGTCATGGATGAGAATTTTACAAGTAAGTGAAAAAACAACAAATCATGGATTCAAGAAGCTCAGATGATTCTGGCAGGATAAATAAAATGCCTGTGCATGTGCACGCACACACATACACACACACATCAGAGTCAAATGAGCAATTAGAGATGAATCTGAAGAGGTAACAGAGACCAGATCACAAGGAATTTATATGCAGAGCACAAGGAATTTTCAACCCTTGCAAACACATTTTGATTTTTTTCCCCTGATGGCAAAGAGGAGACACTAACAGATTGGTTTTTTTTTAGACAAGAGTCTCACTATGCTGCCCTCGGTAAATGCCTTGGTGTCACAGCTCAACAGCTCACAGCAACCTCAAGCTCTTGAGCTTAAGTGATTCTCTTGCCTCAGCCTCCCAAGTAGCCCACCACAATGCCTGGCTATTTTTTTTGTTGCCATTGTTGTTTAGCAGGCCCAGGCCAGGCTCAAACCCACCAGCCTCGGTGTACATGGCCGGTGCCCTACCCACCGAGCTACAGGCACTGCCGAGACACGAACAGATTTTAAACAAGGAAGTAACCTGATCAAATTTGCATTTTAGAAAGGTCTTTCTTGTCTACAGCCATACCACCCTGAATGCACCCGATCTCATCTGATCTCGGAAGCTAAGCAGGGTCGGGCCTGGTTAGTACTTGGATGGGAGAAAGGTCTTTCCAGCAGCAGGGTGGAGAGTGGTGTGGAAGAGGCAAATCAGATGAATGGGTAAATCTACCATGATATAGTCCCACAGTGAAATGAACCGCACAGCAAATAAATGAACTAGGGATAAACATGAACTTCATGGGACAACAAATACGTGGTGTGTGTTTTTTCACTCCTGAGATACTTCATTTAGGACAGCGCTCCTTGTTTTTGGTATAATCACAGAGTTGTACACCCATCACTATGGTCAATATCGGAACAGTTTCATCAC
>NW_003852707.1:138743-145803 GCF_000181295.1 Otolemur garnettii
AGCTTAGCAATAGCTCCCCAATTCCATTGCCCTATAGTTAGTATTTCCTTCACAGTCTTAAAATGCCCGATACCCTCCTTCACCAGTTAGGCTAGAACATTCCTTCCCTGGGCCCCACCGTTCAGTGGAACAGCACTGGTGTCAATGTAACAACTGGGTCACCACTCAGTGCCAGGGCTGTCTGTGCTCCACTGACACCATCTCTGGGCTTCTTGCTGCATTCCAGGCAGAGAGGGATTTGACTCCCCTGTCCCCTGTCCCCGTAACTGTTTTCTCCCCTTTCTTGGACCACAGATTAGATTCTTCAGGAAACAGATTCTGAGGTGGAGTTTAGCAGTCAGGATATTTATTGGGGAGTGCCCTGGGCTCAACAGCTGTGTCAGGAAGGGGACAAAAGCAGGACCAGGCATGGGGAGAAGGTGAGATGTACTTTGGGGCCAGAGACAAACTCAGATAACCCACGCAGAGCTCTGGAACTAACATGGCTCATATTGGCTGGCCTGTGTTGGACCACACTGGCCGGGCCCCTCCACCCCTGCTGTGATCCATCGCTCAGTGAGTCACACAGGAAAGGCGCAGCCCTGGCCGGGGCAGCTCTCCGCAGCTAAGTGAGGCTGCCTGCCCACACACTCGCAGCAGGGCTGGCCACAAATCCGCCTCAAGGGGGCATTTGCTGGTGCGTCTCTAGTGCTTCCGCCATGCTTTATTGGAAGGCGTCTCCAGAACATTTTTTGGAAGCAGAAACCCTCTTCTTGGGTTTAATCTCCTCCCCATGGGAGCAGATGATACTTCCCTGCAGGGCTCCTTACCCAGCCTCAAAGGCCCCTCTCTCCTGCTCTCTGTGAAGGGGACAGGTGTGTGCTTTGTGTGCTGAGCTGCCCCCTCTGACCACAGCACTCACTTTAAAACATTGCTGTTCAAATCTTAGCAGAGAAGCCAATGCAACTGCTAAGGCAAGAGCTGATGAAAGGTGGTGTAATGTTGGAGGCTGGGGACAAGGAGAGGAAGAAAAGAGAAGGCCAGCCTTGGTCCTCACGAGGACCCTTAACATCAGCCACATAGAGGAAGCTTGGTAAATAGCATCCAATAAAGACGATGCAGTGACACCAACAGCACATAAGCCCTTGTCAGTTTTTCTTTGCACAAAGAATAATCTCTCTGTCTTTCTCTTTCTCTCTCTGTCTCTCTCTCTCACACACACACAGGTGCATTTTCAGCTTCATATCTCAGAGGACTTGCCAAGCTTAAAATTCAGGCACCAGCCATCTGCAAGGATCATCCTGGAGCTCACAGAAGCACAACCTGCTCTGAAACAGCAGCTGTTCGGGCAGGGTGATGCCACAGGGGAGCTCGGGGCAGGACCTGAAGACAAATGACACGGGTGACGCAGCAGGTGCAATTCTAAGTCGCCAGAACATAGGGAGCAGGTGGCAAAAACCAAGGAGGGCACAGAAGGCTTCAGAGTCTCAACCTTGACCCTAAGTGCTCTGGACTCTTACCTGGCCAGCTACGCCTGCAACCTGAAACAGAGCCTGCTCGATCCAGAAAACAAGAAAAGGAAACCCAGAAGGAAATACACATCACAGCCACCTGATACCAACAGCAAAGGTGCACGCAGTCATCGGCGGCGGGGCGGCTGGGACACAGACAAGACGCACTCATGAGAACAAACGCAGTTCCCACAGTTACAGCCAGACATGCAATGTAAAGGTCATGATAAAATTTGGCCACAGAGTGTCCCCAAATACTCGGTGCTTTTGTAGTTGTTTGGAGAACTTGCCTTACTGGATTTCATCGGTCCAGGTTGGTGTTGACAACGGAGAGGTAATCATTTCCAAAAAACGAATGGGCGTTTAAGTCAGAATGACACTTGAGATCTTTCACCTCAGCCTCACCGCCTGAAGCCTAAAGAGATAAGTGTGGAAGGGGGGTGGGAGGGGTCTGATTAGAGCCAGAAATAAACAGAAAGCTGCGTCCAGCCGTCTCCCTCCCCCCTTCTCTCTCCCTTTCTTCCTTCTTTCAACAAACATGTTTCAATTATATTTTTTCTTTGACTTCTACAAAGTTGTGCAAATATGCCTCTTTTGGATCAGGAGTGTGCTACAAATACCACATGGTTTTTCTCCTTTGGATTTAAAAAAAAAAAAGTATTGTGCTAAAAACACTGGATAACAATAAATGAAAGAAACCTGTTCAGAACCACATCAGCTGTCTTTATTTGTCCGTATTCCCTTCTGGTCCTTGTTTGTAGAACTGATTGCATTGCCTGGGAAGAGTTAAAGGACAGGTGCGATTTTTCTTTTCAGAACTGATTGCATTGCCTGGGAAGAGTTATAGGACAGGTGCGATTTTTCTTTTCAGAACTGATTGCTGGGGGGAGGGGGGAACGGGTGGAGGGAGGGAAATTGGAGGGATCACTTCTGAGGTTTATCTTATAGGGGTACAAGTGAATCTTTCTAAGAGTAGAATGTGAACGTTTTAAAACAAAAACTAAGAAAATGACATGAAGGCTATGTTAACCAGTCTGATGGAAGTGTTTCGGATTGTGTGTGAAAACCCCAGAAGTGCATTAATGTACATAGTTATCATTCAATTAAAAAAAAAAAAAGAACTGATTGCATTGCCTGGGAAGAGTCATAGGATAGTGCGATTTTTCTTTTCTGCATTTTTCACGGACATGAGGTTTTTTCTTGCTGCATCCAAGCCTCCTTTGCCACACGTGCTAGAATGTTCAGTGGGCGAGAGCAGGGCCCTGGGCTGTTCTGTTCACTGTTTCAGTGGCTAAGACAGTGCTTGGCGTATCGGAGGCATTCAACATGAATTTGTGGAATGAATCTTAACCTTCGTAATATACCTTCTAACAACTGCTTAGACTCCATTAAGTAGAGCGTGTAGTTGCTGCTGTTGAAACTTCAAATTCTTTTCAAATGATGTGTGCACCACAAATAACAGACACCACCATACATATGGCTTTTCCCCTTCACTTTAGTTATTTCCTTACTAGGAGGTTTTGAGAAGTGGATTCCGTGGTTTCCGTGGTCTTAAATTTTCTTGCATCTTGATGTGTATTTCCACCTACCTTTCAAAAAGGCGTTTTCCAGGGCGCCACCTATGGCTCAAAGGGGTGGGGCTGCCCCATATGCCAGAGGTGGTGGGTTCAAACCCAGCCCTGGCCAAAAACTGCAAAAAAAAAAAAAAAAAAAAAGAGTTTTCCAGATGGGCTTCTGTGTGATCAATGCCCCTGCATATTATCAAACGGCTTTGCAGGTGACTGTGAGGGGTGGAGGCCAGATGAAGAGACCAGAGAGCATGTGGTAACAAAGGGACCAGAGTTTGTAGATCCTGGGAGCTCTCGCTGCTTTCCATCCTGTTTTAAAAAGTAACCAGCTCAGCGCCTGTAGCACAGTGGTTATGGCACCAGCCACATGCACCAAGGGTGGCGGGTTTGAACCCAGCCTGGGCCAGCTAAACAACAATGACAACTATAACAAAAAAAAATAGCCAGGCATTGTGGCAGGCACCTGTAGTCCCAGCTCCTGGGGAGGCCAAGACAAGAGAATCACTTAAGCTCAAGAGTTTGAGGTTGCTGTGAGCTGTGACACCACAGCACTCTACCAAGGGTGACATGGCAAGACTCTATCTCAAAACAAACCTAATCAGGGGCTTTTCTCTGGTGTCTTGTGTTTCCAGGTTCGTCCTTAAAGTGATCCCCTCCCCCATATTTGGCTTACGTCATGAAGGGCAGGCGGGAGCTGCATCCCATCTAGGAGCCGATTCTGACAGAACGCCGGACCAGCCGAGATGTGTTGTGCAGCTCCTGGATTCCACACAGCCCAATGCAGCCTGCACACATCTGCAGCCTCCATCTGCTCTTCTGTTACGAGACGTCATCCTCTGCCCAGGCATTGCTTAGCTTGCATAAGACGTGTCTGTAAAAGTTTGGCTTCCCCACCCACTGCTTCTCCATAGATGCCTGTGCTCAGGCAAATAGCACCCAGCACCCCGCATCTGCCACAGGCCTGCAGGGGACACACCAGCAGAGCTCACAGAACACTCCATCTGAGTGGCCAGTGTCATCCTGCACACGTGCCCATCAGGGGACATAGCAGCAAATGTATCAGACACTCTATTTCCAGCTCTGAGAAGCTGCAGGAACAGGGTGAGTCGCTTGCCGCCTGTGGTCCTCGGGCTCCTCTCTCTCTGTCAAAGAAGGGGGACAGCTGTTCCCCCATCTCTCCTGGCTGGGGTGAGAGTTGACTGAAACGATGTATGGGGACACTGTGCAAACCATGGGGTGCTGTGAGACATGCAGCATTGGTGTTCTTATCTGAATGCCAACCCAGGCGTGGCCAGAGAGCGGCTGGGCGGAGACATCGCTGTCCTCCAAACAGCCATTCCCTCGGTACCCTTTCCTTGCTAGCGGAACCCCAGTTGCCTTCAGGCAATAGGTAGCTTTATGTCTGATGCCCAGGAAGGGGTCACGATCAAGTGAAATAAATCACAGAGTTCCCATTCTTTCTTCGCTCCTTTGAGGCAGGAACGTGATCTGATTCAGACCCAGGACACTCTGGTAGAAGAAAGCCTTGTCCCTCTTTTCAGCTCAATGTCACCTTGCGAGGACCTGGTGCTTTGTGCTGAAGCTGCTTTCTGGCACCAGAAATGGGAAAGCCAAGAGCAGCACAGGTCGCTGACCCAGGGCCATATTGTGGTTGAACCAGGGCCATAAGCCCCTCTAGACCTGGTCATCTTCCGATTCCTTCCTAGGTGCGATTTGCAGATAAAACCCTGTGTCTTACACCAGATACTCTCTTACCTAAAGGCCCAGAGGTGAGAAATGCGGGCTGATGGAATTGACCAAGTCTGATCAACTGATGATGTTGAACAAGTTTGGGCAGCAAGCTTGTTCCCTCACCTTCTTCTTTCTACCTACCTTGCTTTGTCGTGGTTTGCTTTTTAAAGTACAGTAACTAACAAGCTTCTGAGGCAAAGCCAAAATCTTATACAAATTTAAAAGGAAATGGCTACAGAGAAATGAAATTAAAATATGAGGAACATGTGATTATGCAAAGGGAAGCTCCTGAGGACAGGGCGATGGGCCAGGAAGTCTGTCCCTGCAGGGAATGGGACGCTAGAAAGGGCCAGGGCAGCAGAGGTAAGGAGAGGGGTGCCCAAGGCTTCCAGAAAATCTCCAAGGAGAGGAAAGGCCTTCCCCGCCTGGCCGTGTTGTCCACCTCTCTGACTGGCTTATGCCTTAGCGCCTTCCTGAAATGCAACCATCACCCAGATCGTTTGTCCTTATCATGAAGGTCATTGCTGCAATCTGAGCGTGTCCCTCAAAGCCCCTAAATTGAAACGTAATCAGTAACGTGAGGGTATTACAGATCAAGTCCTGAGTGAGTGCTCCCCCTCATCAATGGGATTAGTGCCCTCACCAGAGAGGTGGAAGGCAGGGCCCTGGTCCCTCCATCTCTTTCACTTATGAGGACACAGCCCTCATCCCTGATGCCCCTTCCTCCATCTGAAGACCCAGCAAGAGACACCGTCTTGGAAGTAGAGAGTGAGTTCTCGCGAGATACTGAACCTGTTGGGGCCTTGATGGTGGACTTGCCAGCTGCAGAATGGTGAGAAGTGTGACTTGTCTATCCGTGACCCAGTCTATGGTATTTTGCTGTAACAGCAGGAACAGATGAAAACCATCCCCAACTGAGGTTTTTCTTTGGTTTAATTTTTGGACCTTAAATGCACCAAACTAAACCAATTATAATCTTTGGTTTATGACAAAGAATCATCATCATCAGGGGTCCCTATGTAGCCCCTCTTTTCCTTTCATTATTTATTTTTATTTTATAACAAACACTATTAACCCAAGAACAACTCACCAAGAATTAAATATTTATAAAGGGTATATATTTCTATGTATGTGCTCATCTATTATCGCATTTCCTGGCTTTCCACTTATTATTTTTATTTATCTATCTATCTCTCTGATTATTCATTCATTCATTTATTTATTTCAGTGACAGGGTCTCACTCTGTTGCCCAGGCTGGAATGCGGGACTACAATCATAGCTCACTGTAACCTTGAACTCCTGGACTCAAGATTACAGTGAGACTCAAAGATTACAAAAGGGATCCATGCAACCTAAAATATTGGTACCTCTTTAATATTTTGAAAAAACTTTTATTATTTTCTTACATATACATGTGATTGTTAGGTATCCACTTTTTGCCTTCACAGAATTAAAAAGGCTTAAAATTGAACAACAATAACAATGTTTAAGATAAGAACCGGAAACAAAAACCTCATAAAGAATGAATGAAGATAAATACATTCAGAAAAGAAATAAGACAATTGCTGCAATGAAGTATTAAGCAATAATAATAATAATGCAAAGAAAGTAACATCCACATTGTCAAATAAGAGTATGCCTATTATAGAATGCTTTGACTCTGAGGTTCAGTATGGAGTCATCAGTTAACTTCTTACTATTCTTTTTCCAAAGTCTCAAAAAATAGACAACTAATATTTATAAATAAAAATAAAAGATAATTTCAAAAAACAGATCATGCCAATTCATATAGACAATAGAAAAAGAAGAAATACTTCAAAATTATTCTGCTTAATCTGGATATACCTGATATTAAAATTGGAAAAAAAAATACTATCAGAAAGGGGAAATTACAAACATAATTCACTTTTAAATGATACGCAGTATCCTGTATCCTAAACAACATATTAACAAGTTGAAGTGAAAAAACTTTTTAAAGTGCTAAGATTATAGGTGTGAGCCACCGCACCCAGCTTGGCACTTAAGTTAATGCCTTGAATTTTATGTTTCATTCTTATCTTTTTTTCTATTTGTTTTGGGTTACTAGCCTGTGTCTCTGTGTCCCTAACCAATATATGGTTTACTTTTGCTTGTCTTTTAACATTGCATAGCTGAGATTCATCCAAGTTGTTGAACGTGGCCAGAGTAAATTGATTTTCCCTGTAATGATTTGATAGTCCATTGGGTGAATATACCACAGTTTATTTATCTGTTCTCTTGTCCAAAAACAT
>NW_003852707.1:146631-148077 GCF_000181295.1 Otolemur garnettii
ACCTGTGGCTCAAAGGAGTAGGGCCCCGGCCCCATATGCCAGAGGTGGTGGGTTCAAACCCAGCCCCAGCCAAAAACTGCCAAAAAAAAAAAAGGAAGGAAGGAAGAGGCTGATGGTGAGTTAAAAGAGCAAGGCTAACTTGGGTTAGTTTACTTTCTTTTTAGTTTTGTGTCCATTTTTTGGAAAAACTTTAATTTTTAGCCTGCTTTTAGATTTACAGAAAAATTGGGAAGATAGTACAAAAATTGGGAAGATAGTACAGAAAGTTTCTTTTTTTTTCAATTTTGTTTTTTTTTTTAGGTTTTTTTATCAAATCATAGCTGTGTACATTAATGCAATCACAGGGTACAGTGTGGTGTTTTCATATACAACTTGAAATACTCTCATCAAACTAGTTAACGTAGCCTTCATGTCATTTTCTTAGTTATTGAGTTAAGACATTCATACTCTGCTTTTAGAAAGATTCACTTGTACCCTTGTAGGATAAACCATAGAAGTGACCCCTCCAATCACCCTCTCTCCCCCCATTCACCCCTCTCCCCTCCCCTCTCCCCATATTCTAAGGCTATAATTAGGTTATAACATTCCTATGAAAGCTATAAATTAGTTTCAAAATAGGGCTGCATACATTGGACACTTTTCTTCCATTCTTGAGATACTTTGCTATGAAGAACATTTTCCAGTTCCATCCATGTAAACATGAAGGAGGTAAAGTCTCCATCTTTCTTTAGGGCTGCATAATATTCCATGGCATACATATACCACAACTTATTAATCCATTCAGCCTCCCACCACTACAGGCACCCACCACAACACCAGGCTATTTTGTTGTTGTTGTTTTTTTGTTGTTGTTATTTTTGTTTAGCAGGCCCAGGCTGGGTGTGAACCCACCAGACCTGGTATATGTGGCTGGTGCCCTAGCCGCTGAGCTACAGGCCCTGAGCCTCTTTATTCTTATTATAAATGTCTGGTTTTAGAAATGCTTAGAAACTTCCCTGTTTTATAAAATTTAGAAAATACAGAAGGAATAGAGAAGAAAAATTTTAAAAACCTCCTCTCCACCACCAAGCAAGGGCACACCGCTGTTGGTCCCCAAAGGAGGCTCTTCGAGGTTTTTACACACATACACTCACATATAGGACTGCATTTTAAAAAATAATACCAGGCTCATACTATACATTCTCCTTTAATTGCCTTTCCCCCTTCTAACAAGCTGATACCATCTTTATTTCGTCATTACTTATCTCTGCATGATTACTCTGCTTGGATTGCCATAGCAAAATACCACAGGCTGGGAGGCTTAAAGCACAGACATTTATTTTCTTATAGTTCTGGAGGCGGGAAGTCCAAGATCAAGGTGTTATCAGCATTGTCAATGGAGCTTTTTTGCTGTGTCCTCACATGGTCTTGCCCCGGTGCATGCTGAGAGAGAGAGAGAGAGAGAGA
>NW_003852707.1:149045-150800 GCF_000181295.1 Otolemur garnettii
AAAAAAAAAAAAAAATATGAAACCTATATAATGTTGCTGTGGTTTGAATATTTGTCTCCTCCAAAAGTCAAGTTAAAATTTAATCCCCAAGGTGGCAGTATTGAGAGGTGGGGTCTTTAAGAAGTGATTGAGTCTTGAAGAGCCCTCATTGTTGGGTTAATCCATTCATGAATTAATAGATTAATGGGTTATCATAGTAAAGAGACTGGTAGGTTCACAAGAGGAAGAGAGTCTGAGTTAGGGTGCTCAGCCCCCTCCCCATGGGATGTCCCGTGTAGCATCAGAACTCTGCAGACAGACCCCACCAGGAAGAAGCCCTCACCCACCACTCCCCCACCCAACCTTGGACTTCCCAACCTCTAGAACAGCAAAAATAAATTCCTTTTCTTTGTAAATTGCCCAGTTTCAGGTATTGTTTATTATAAGCAACAGAAGACAGGCTGAGAGAAACCTACTAATATTTATTCTCCACTTTAGTCTTGAAACAGAAGGACTGAACTGGACAGAGCTTTCAACGTGTCTTCCAATCGCCAGATTCTTCTACTATTTCATTTTCAAATGTAAGAATCTTGTTTGAAAACACAAATGTGGCCTCTCCTATTTTTTCCTAAATCATACATTCACATAAAAACAGTCTATCTTTAAAATGAGAAATTAAGGAAAGTTTTTTTTAACTCTATATTCTATTGAACGGTAATGCTGGCTTCTCCAGCCCACCAGCACTCACGTGTCAGGCCTTGGGTTCTGCGATTCCTCGTTTACTGGGCGATAGAAGCATTTTCTGATAACTAAAGCGAAATATGAGCCCAGTGATCAACCCTGTCATAGAACCTGCCACATGAGCAGATCTTAGAACTAGAAACAAAACCACAAAGTTCATTCTGACTCCGCCACCACAGGAAGCCAGTGACCGGTTTCCCAGTAAATGTTCCTTTAATGGTACTTATCATTGTATTCCTACGTAAGAGGAATTCCATGCCTGCTTCCTGGTAAAGAAAAGTGATGTTTGCAGAGCCAACAAAATTCTCTGGAAGCTCTGCTAGATGGAAGCTTCCGTTTTCCTCAGGGATTTGGGAGAACTGATTATTGGCTCAGATGACCTTAAACTTCCACGATGTGAAAACACTAAGTCCAGAGCTTTGGTGGGACTATTGGATAAGTCACATCCATGTAACATCGTTTAACGGGTTCCTAGGTTCTTGGAATCTATCAGAATAATTAGAAAAATATTTGAACTAGTCAATTATATTTTCTAAAGAAAAAATGGCTTTTGTAGAAAGCCACTGTCTTTATACTTAGCTCAGAACTACAGCCTATGGAATTACACAGATCTGAGTGGCAGGCAACTTTGGTTTTTGACTAAATTATTCATTCTCTCCAAGTTTTGGTTCTCTCCTTGTAAAATGGGAAGTTTTGATGATGAACTGAGAACATGCTTATAAAGTGCTTAGCATAGTGTAGAGTAATAATTAGCAGCCAATATCTGGTAGATGCTGTTATTATAATTATCATATTCCTACCATTGTTCCCATGAATCTATGCTGAGTAATTTCTGCTGAGACTGACTTGTGTTCCCTGTTCAAGATCAGTAGGCCAACACATTATTGCTGCATCTTTTAGTCCTTCTATAACTCAGTCTTCTCTTTCTTTTTTTTTTTTTTAGAGACAGAGTCTTACTTTGTACCCCTCAGTAGAGTGCTATGACATCATAGCTCACAGCAACTTCAAACTCTTGGGCTCCAGTGATTCTCTTGC
>NW_003852707.1:151010-166764 GCF_000181295.1 Otolemur garnettii
TTTTTTTTTTTTCTTTCTTCTCTCCCTTCCTTCCTTCCTGTCTCTTTCTTTTTTTCTTTCTCTCTCTCTCTCTTCCTTCCTTCCTTCCTTCCATCCTTCCTTTCTTCCTTCCTTCCTCTCTTCCTTCCTTCCTTTCTTTCTTTTCCTTTTTGCCAGAGTCTGACTTTGTCACCCTCTGTAGAATGCCATAGCATCATAGCTCATAGCAACCTCAAACTCTTGGGTTCAGCCTCCTGAGTAGCTGGGACTACAGACACCCATGACAATGCCCAGCTAGTTTTTCTATGTTTAGTAGAGATGGGGTCTTGCTTTTACTGAGGCTGGTCTTGAACTCCTGAGCTCAAGGGGTCCTCCCACCTCAGCTTCCCAGAAGGCTAGGATGACAGGCTTGAGCCACTACACCTGACCAGCTGTGTCTTTTTCTATTATCCCTTCTTAGCTCACATCCTTCTTGGCTGACCCAGCAACTCACACAGGCCCTCTGGTTGGGCCTCCATGGCCAGACAAGAGTCGCTGAGTTTGGAAGCTTAGTCCTTTGTGAGGATTAAACAGGGTGGAAAATGGAAACTGTTTGCATGGAGACATCTAAACCCCACAGAGAAATCTTCTTTGAGACTGAGGAAGGGAGAGGAAGTATAGTTTTCTTTCTCTTTTTTTAAGAGACAGGGTTGCTCTGTTGTCTGGTCTAGAGTGCAGTGGCATGAACATAGCTCACTGTAACCTTGAACTCCCAGGCTCAAGTGATCCTCCTGCCTCAGTCTCCCAAGAAGCTGGCACTAGAGACATATACCAGCACTCCCAGCTAATTATTATTTTTTATAAAGACAGAATCTTGCAATATTCCCACCAGGTTAGTCTGGAACTCCTGACCTCAGGTAAGCCTCCTGCCTGGGCCTCCCAAAGAGCTGGGATTACAGGCATGAGCCACCACCCCCAGCCTGGAGTTTTCTTGAGTGGCAGAGACTTAGGATAACAGTAAACTAAATGTCCATGTTTGGACACCTCCTTAAAACATCTCTAGCTTTGGAAAACACCGTATGCTTTGGGACAATGCTGCTTCTCAGAAGTACAAAAGTAGACTAAGAACCAGAAGATCCTCATGGTAGGCCAAAAAATGGCTCCTCAAAAGAAACCCACATCAAACCCCTGGAACCTGAGGATGTTATCTCATTTGAAAAAAGGGCCTTTGCAGATGTGGTTAAGTTAAGGACCTTAAGATGAGTGATAACCCTTGATTATCTCAGTGAGCCCTAACTGCCATCATAAATAACCTTATAATAAAAATGAAGACAGAAAAGGTAGAAGACATGGAGGAGAAAGTGCAGGGAAGACTGAGAAAGAGACTGGAGAGCTACGAGCCACAGAACGTCAAGAAATGCAGAACCCCCAGGAGCCAGAGGAGGCAGGGAGGCACGGAGCCCACCAGCACCTTAGTGGAGGCTGCTGGCCACAGAATGTGAGGGAATAAAGTTCCATTCTCTTAGGCCACCAAGTCGTCACTAATTTGTGACAGCAGGTGCAGTAAAGTAATAAAAAAATTCCTCCTTCAAATTTTCTGGGATTCTACTATGAGACCAATTTATAGCTTTCATATGAAAGACATACCCAACTATAGCCTAAGAAGGGGAAAGAGGACAGGGAGGGGCGGGGAGGGGAGAGGATGAGTGGAGGGAGGGTAATTAGTGGGACCACAACTACGATGTATTTTACGGCACAATTTACTAAGTGTAGAGTATAAATGTCTTAACACAATAACTAAGAAAATGCGGTGAAGGTTATGTTAACCAGTTTGATGGAAGTATTTCAAATGATATATAAAACCAGCATATCGTACCCCATGATTGCATTAATGTACACAGATATGATTTAATAAAAATTTTCTTTCTGGGATTATACGTCTTGACCTCACCCCCCGCCCCCCAACAACCCCTAAAAGATCTGAGGGAAGAACAGACCTTCCTCTCCTTAACCCCAGCCACACTCTCATCCCACCCTTTCCCCCTCAAAAAGACATGATTGGGTTAAATGATTCAAAATTATGCTAAGTGGGACTTAGAGCTAAATCTAATTTTTTTTAATAAAGCTGAGTGCATTTTCCTGCACCTAATTACTGTAGAATCAATCCTGACCCACCAATTCTGGAAACACCACAAACTCCCTGCCAGGCTTCTTCCCTCCTGTCATTGTTCCTGCCACCACGGCTGCCAGGAATTCCAGGGGCCAGGCCCAGAGAAGCAACAGGGCATGCTCTCTGTCCTGTCCCAGGATTAAGGCGGCGTATCCCTTCTCAGAGGACCCCATGTCTTCAGGAAGTCAAGACTAGTTCACTGGCCAGCTCACGCCTGTAATCCTAGCACTTGGGAGGCCAAGGCAGGTGGATTGCCTGAGTTCCCAGGTTCAAGACCAGCCTAAGCCAGAGCGAGACCTCATCTCTAAAAATAACCAGGTGTTGTGGAGAACTCATGTAGTCCCAGCTACTCAGGAGGCTGAGGCAAGAGAATCGCTTGAACACAAGAGTTTGAGGTTGCTGTGAGCTATGACGCCATAGCACTCTACCCAGGGCAACAAAGTGAGACTCTGTCTCAAAAAGAAAAGACATCCTCCCCCAATGGGTAAGGCTTTAGGCAGGCATATGTGTCAGAAAGGCATCCGTGTCCATCCCTTCTTGCTTGCAAATTCTCAAAGAATATATCTGGAGTCAGCGCTGGGAATTCAGATTCTTGTGCCATGATGCACCATGACACAAACTCTGAGCAAAACCTTCCTGATTTACAAATTTATCACCATCCCACCCACAGCCTCCCCAGTGATCTCTCAGCATCCATGCAGGGCATGCAGAATTCACAGCTAGATTCACCAAGTGGGTTCCTCCTCTCTTGTTATTTACCGTCAACAAACACAAAAAGCCCCTGCTCTTCTGCAGTCAGTTTCCCATCTACCTGGAGCTGGGGACCCCGCTGAGTTTAGTACCACCTGTTTCTACTCTGCTGTGACTCTATCCAAGTATTTTCTTATAACCTCAAGTCAGCCCAGCCCGAAGGCCAGCCGTGGCGGCAGCCTCATTAAACTCGGCTGAAATTCCATTTCTCATTTTAATTCCTTTGAACCGAGTGGCTGCCCTCTCACTCATCATATAACTGGCTTCTTCCTGATGGGAAAATCAGCACGAAAGTCCAAGCCCTGCTCCCTCGTAAGAGCTCTTAATTTAAGCCTCCTAGGACATGAGAAAACTTGTAATAGTGTTCTACGCATTGACAGAGCTTTAACCCTTTCACTACAAAATGATATTGAAAAAAATATATATCTTAGTAAAGCATCACAAGAATGGAGAAGCAAGAATACAATGTACTCAATTTCCAGATGAGCTAATATGGGGGGCAGGGAAATGAGCAAATGGAGAGAGGGGAGGATGGAGGGGGACGGGGGTCACGGTGTATGGCACACCTTTGGGGGCAAGATGCAATTATAAGAGGGGCTTTATCTAACAAATGCAATCAGTGTAACCTAATTCTTTGTACCCTCAAGGCATCCCAAACAATAAAAACAAAACAAAACAAAAAGATGGGGCAGCGCCTGTAGCTCAAAGGAGTAGGGCACTGGCCCCATATACCAGAGGTGGCAGGTTCAAACCCAGCCCCAGCCAAAAAAAAAAAAAACCAAAAAAAAAAAAAGACAATTTGAACTGTTACACTTCTCCCCCCTCCTTCCTGACCAGGAAAGTCACATGGAGAGGCAGCTCAAGGACCAAGGCAGCTGTTTTTCTTGATGAGTAACAAGCACCATTTACACACACCTTCCTAGGGCTTCCAGAGTTAGGGCAGGACTTTACACTGTAAACCAGTTTAGCAGATAATCTGGAGTAGAATTTTAGACATGCCTGTTCTTCTGAGCTCTTAGCTCTCCCCATCATTAGTGATCTTTTTTCCTGAGACAGAGTCTCAAGCTGTCACCCTGGGTAGAGTGCTGTGGCATCACAGCTCACAGCAACCTCAAACTCTGGGGCTTAAGTGATCCTCTTGCTTCAGCCTCCCAAGTAGCTGGGACTATAGGCACCTGCCACATGCCTGGCTATTTTTTGGTTATAGTTGTCATTGTTGTTTGGCAGGCCCAGGCTGGATTTGAACCTGCCAGTTCTGGTGTATGTGGCTAGCGCTTTAGCCGCTTGAGCTACAGGTGCCAAGCTATTAGTGATCTTTTTTGTTCAGGCCCCAGAATTCTGTCATTTTTCTGAGCCACTTATTTCTCTTCAGACCACCTTCTGTCTCCTTTTTAAATGCCCACACTGATGGCGGCCTATTTATCCTAAATAACCAGCCCACATAAGGCACATCTGGACAGGCCCCACAGGGCCAGCTCAGCCCATGTGCAGCCCTCTGGAGTCATTTATTCTCATCTAAGGCCTTCTGTTATAAAGTTGGGAGACCAGACACTCCAAGCAAGGATCGTGGTGCTGGGGCAGCCTCCCAGGAAGATGGGGGATGGGAGGCTAGCAACAGGAACTCACAAACCTCCCATGTTCTGGGAGGATCTCACGGGGTGTTCTGCCCAGACTTGACCAGCTGTGGGGCACCCAGCCTACACGGCCTCTGTGGAGCAGCAATACACCTGCTCCCCTGATGGCTCCAATAGTGATACCTGCAGTCCCCTCCCCCCCCCCCCCCCACATCTCCAAACCTGGAGCACTGACTGTAAATTTAGTCTGGAGTAGGAAGGCTTTGAAGACAGGGTTGTACTGTGCAACCTTGCATGTAACCTACCAGGAGGAATCTGTTTAATGTATACTGCAGTGATTCCTAACATCACTGACGCCACTTTTACTGAGAGAGTACAAAAGTAACAGCGGGAAACCGGAGAGCAGGGCAGCCCTTTGAGGAGACACCCTCCCTGTTCTCTAGAATTACTGGCTTTTCTGTAAATATAAGTAGAATTGTGGGTCTCCATTGATTGGCTTGGGCGAGAGGCGGACAGACTCCTAACTCATAAATTCTCTCTTCAGTTGTATCCAGTTGAGTCACAGATTTGTCCGATCTATGTTTAAATTATTATTCAATAGCCCTATTTGTCCTTTCTATAGACTATAATGGAGCCAAGAATCCAGGCACCATCCTTGGTTCCTCCCTCTCCATGTCCTGCCCTCCCTCACACCCCCATTCATAAGTCTTGCCAATTCTACACCCAAACAGGCCTGGACTCTGCCCACAGTTCCCACCTCACAGCCACCACCTGGCCCCAGCCTCCTCCATCTCCTACAAAAAAAGACCCCCCTATGGCTGCTCTTGCCCTCAAATTCTCACTTTCCCACATAATATCCAGAGTTACCTTTTGTTTTTCCTTTTTGAGACAGAGTCTTGCTCTGTTGCCCCAGGTTAGAGTGCAGTGGCCTCATCATAGCTCACTGCAACCTCAAACTCCTGGGCTTGAGTGATCCTCCCACCCGGGCCTCCCAATGCTAGAATTATACACATGAGCCACCACACTCAAGCCAAAGCGATCTTTTTAAAATGCAATTCAAACTCTCCAGAGTCCTGCCCGATCTGGCCTCTCCCACCATTCCAATCCATCTTTTGCCAGCCTGACACTTGCTCCAGGTTGCCTCAGACTAGAACTGCTTCTAGAATGTGCCTCCACTTCTTGTCCCTGCTCTTGCCCAGACTGTGCTTGGCTGACTCCAGCTCTAACTTCTTGCTCAGTGTCCCTTCCTCAGAGATGCCTCCCTGCCATGCCCTGTACCCTGCCTCCTCTGCAATTCCGTCCTAGACGCCATCCCAGTCCTTATTTTTTTCTTGTCTGTCTCTCCTTCAAGAATGAAAGTTCCATGAGGGCAGAGACTGAATCTGCCCTGTTCACAGCAGTGTTCCCAGTGCCTGGTACAGGAGGTGCCTGTCCACACACAGACATTATTCAATGAGTCGGAGCATCAGGACCTGGCCCCTGGGCCCTCAGTGCCAGCTGCCACCAGGCTCCCTGGTCCTGAGCTTGGGGTACAGGAAGTTAGGTCCTTTCAGGAAAGTCTGGCACTGACTTGGAAAGTGATCTCGAGCAAATTACTTTACTTCTCTTATTTTCCATTTCTTTCCCATGAGATACTTTAATCTACCTCGAAGAACCAAAAATGGAACATGTACACACCGTTCAGGCGGGCCATGAACAGAACCTCGCTTCCATGAACCCAAGATGTTTGCTTACAGCCGCTTCCTGTGCAATGACTGCATTTATCCTAGAATCGGATTTAAGCGAGTTCCCGGGAGGGCCCTGGGTTCCGCTGCCATCTGTGATCCTCGCTGCCTGAGTTGGAGCTACGGAGACGGTAACGGCCCTGTCCCAGAGCCCAGCACTGCTTGTTCTTGGATATTTCCACCACCGAGTCCCCTGTCAAAGCACTCAGTGTTCAGACACCTTTTGGGGTCATTAGGAAGGCCACGGTCAGGGTGCTGCTCAGACACGTCACACAGTGGATGCTGCTTCTGTGAAGGGCTCTGGGGTGAGAAGGGTCAGTGCTTCCCAAGGGACGGTGTGCCACTTACAAGGACTCATCAGTAGACTGCAGCTGAGCATGATGGGACATGTCACGCTCCCTGGGATGGGATGGCTGCATTTGCTACAGAAGACTTTCTTTTTCTTTTCCTGAGCCAGAGTCTCACTTTGTCACCCTCAGTAGAGTGCTGTGGTATCACAGCTCACAGCAACCTCCAACTCCTGGTCTTAAGCGATTCTCTTGCCTCAGCCTCCCAAGTAGCTAGGACTACAGGCACCTGCCACAACACCCGGCTATTTCTTGTTGCAGTTGTCATTGTTGTTTGGCGGGCCCAGGCTGGGTTCAAACCCACCACCTTCGGTGTATGTGGCCAGTGCTGTAACCAGTGTCCTATGGGTGCTGAGCCTACAGAAGACATTTTTACAAGCCTAGCATGTCTTCACTACAGGTGGGGGCTGCTGGAAAGTCACAGTATTAGAAAACGCCATTTGACAACATTTTAATATAAAGATATTTTTCTTTCTCTTTCTTTCAGAGATGCCCTTAGCAGCATAATCCTGCAGGTATTACGTGTGTGTTCAGACCCTTCACCTTGACTGCGTGAAGTTACAACACGTGGGCAGGGAGAAGAAGCTCAGTCCAGCAGAGTGCCCAGAAAACACCAGGGGCATCAGCACAGTAGGCTGGGATGCAGGCTCTGCCTCTGATTTCCAGCCCCCAAGAAGTGTCCGCTGCTTTGAGTATCAATATGTTCTGATGTAGGTCACTCCTGGATCACCTAAACCAGGAATTCCTGAAACTTAGGAATCTTGGATAAGGTCTTCAGTCCACAAGTGCAGCTTTTGGATCACAGATTTCAAGTTCCTATGAACTGAACCCCTGTGTGAGCCCCGGGCGTGCGTGGGGACGTGGCTCCCAGTTTTGAACGTCTTTGATCCTACCTTCCCACACCAAACTCTCTCCACGGAAGCAGTAACCTGGGTTTCCCAGCTTTGGGAAGTGGTCAGCCGCTTCCAAACGGTGGGCGAGGAATGGATGTAACTTGTGAGGTGTAGCTGCTAAGAACAGGTGCTCCCTTCCCTGGAACATTTCTACAGAAAAGAAACGAAATTTGAAATCTTGCTCACAATGAGCCCTTCTCCATCGCCTGGGGATTCTAAGCTCACCGATGTGAGCAAATTCTCTCTAAAGAGAGTCAGGGCCAGTGGATCTGTGCGGAGTTACGTTGCTCTGACACTCAGCCATGTCTATGTTTAATATTTATTACTCCCTAAGACAGAGATCCAGGCGGGTCATCGTCCTTAGGGAATGAGAGACTTGGTTTGGACTTCCTGAAAGGTCTAGACACAGTGGGAGACTGTGGATGGCAACAAGAAGGAAGGACGGAGAAGAGGAGGTTAACAGGGGAGTGTGAAAGAATTCAGCCAGCCGGCCATTTTCCTAGCCTCCCAGGAGCTACCGTAGGCAAAGGAGGGGAACGTCTGAGTGGATTCCTATCGGCTGAAGCTGCCCCGTCACAATGCTCTGATGTGAGTAAGCTGCCTGGTTTGTGGACAAACCACATCTTAGGCATCTTGGACGAGGTCTTCAGATCTATAAATAGAGTCTTTGTATCACTTATTTCAAGTTCGTAGGAACTGAACACAATCCATAAGCAGCTCAACCATGAAAGTTCCATGAATGTGAAAATTGATTGAACCATATACATTGAGCCCTGAGTCCATTTCTCTTCAAAAACTCTTTAAAAAAAAATCTACACTCTTTCCCACGGCCTCCACTGCCCCTCATGGTCGGTTCTCGGCTCCCTGCTGACCTTTGGTCACCTCGTCCTCCTTGCTCTCTGATGTCCACCCACGTGCCCCTTCTAATCCTTGAACACACCAAATTTATACTCACCACAAAATAGTTTTCTCAATGTTTCCCTCGCCTTGGACACTCCTCCCTAGATCTTGATAATTCTACGTCTTTCTCATTCAAGTTTTATTCCAAATGTTACTTCCTGGAGTTTTTCTTCTGGAAATGATTCTCACACTGGCAACGGCTAGGAAGGCTGGTAAGATACAACTACATCTGCCTGGAGGCAGCAGAAAGCTACGAAATCAGTGAGGAATTAGAGGTCTGAGAGAGAGCAGAGGCCCAGAAATGAGCCTGGCATACTTTTCTGCAGAAGCAGATGCAAATTTTGAAAAGTGGAAGCTGAGAGATTGAAGAACTGAGTAGAGTTCTCCATAAATCAAAGGACTGTGGGTTTCAGAGGCTGCTGAGGGCAGGGGTCCTGGCTAATCACCTTAGGTCTCAGTTACCTTGAAGTAAGTGTGAACCACTAGACCAGCCCTTACACGATCTGAACCTTAGTTTCCAAAAACCCAGATCTTTGGCTGAATGAATGCCATCTGGAATTGCTAATGTTTCTAGCCTAGATACCAGCCAGATGCAAAAGTACATATTCTCTGGAAGAATGTAACAGCATTAAAGTCCTCAAATTATTTCTCTTATTTTTATATATCATATCTGGCACTTATTGAAACATAATCAGGCATGTAAGAAGACAGGACTAAAAACAGAGAAAAACAGACAATAGACACAGACTCACAAGGAGTTTAGATAATAAAGTAGACATGAACTTTTAAAGAACTATGATTAATATGTTTAAAGAAATAAAAGACAAGGTTAAAATTTTTCATGAATAACTGGAAATCATGCTTAAAAATGTAAGCCAACGAAATTCTCATATAGAAAAATAAGAGTGAAATAGTCAAAGAGAGAATTAGTAAACTAGAAGCTAGATCAGAAAAAATATACCTAAGATGAAACCAGTAGATGAAAAGATAGTAAATACTCTTAAAAAAAAAAAAAGTAAGTAAAAATAGCCAGGCATTCTAGCAGGTGCCTGTAGTCCCAGCTACTCAGGAGGGTGAGGCAGGAGAATCGCTTGAGCCCAGGAGTTGGAGGTTACTGTGAGCTGTGATGCCACAGTACTCTACAGAGGGCAATAAAGTGAGACTCTGTCTCTTACAAAAAGAAAAAAAAAAGAAAAAGAAAGAAAAGATAGAAAATGAAAGACAAACAAGACACTGTGAAAAGGTCTAACATAGTTGTAACTGGTGTCCTAGATGGCAGGAGAGAGAGAATGGGGCATACCTAATATTTAAAGAGATAATACTTAACAGATGAGAATCACTGGCTAGCTGTGCATGAGTTCTCACAGCAATGTAACAGCTCAAGATGTTTAGAAGTAGGAGCTTGGTGACGTGACTTCCCTGCCTGATTTATGTTCCTGTCCACGGCCCACCCAGCTCCTCCAAAGTGGTGGCCATTGTCACCTCCCTCCTAGTCTTCTCAGTCTGTGATTTTGCTGGAGCACTAATGACTATCAGTCCTGTTCCCCGAACATTTTGGTCCTTTTTCCAAGCATGGTCGGGTTTCACGTCCCCATCCCCTGAAAGTTAGATGTGGTCAGTTGTCTTGCTTTAGCAATGAAATGCAACAATCATATAGTTCTATTTTGGGTGGACACTTTAAGACCCAGTGTTCAATATAAATTAACATATATTCTCATCCCTTTGCCTGGGTGTCATGATGGGGCCTTGAAAGCCTAATTCCTAGATAATCAGAAGGGACAGAGCTTCCAGCTGACCCGTGAGGGCCCATTAGATGCCTAAGAAATGAGCCTGCTTTGTTGGAAGCTGCTGAAACATTGGGGTTACGTGTTGCCATGGTATGACACAGCTTATCCAGACACACGTCCCTCAGATCTGCTTTTTGGTCCCCTTGTCACCATTCACCTCTTATATCAATCCATGTTCCAAAAGACCTCTGCCTTCTTTCTTTTGGGTAACAGAGTCTTACTTTCCCCTTAGGATCCTTTCTACCATACGTCTGTTCTCATTTCCTATTCCTTTTTGCAGAAGGTGGTGATGCTCTTTATTCCCAAGAATGCCCCTCTTATCTTTTTTCCAGACAGCTGGCAGCTTTACACAAGAATAAGAAGTCTCTCCAACAAATGGCTAAAAATCATGTCCTAGGGAAACGCGGACCTCCCACATCTGACTGTCTGAAGTCTGCTCTCCAGCCTTCTCTGAACTCAGGCCATTCTCCCAGCACATATCAGATGGCCACGGCAGGCAGGCGGAGAAACTTCTCCAGGACTTATCTGGCAAGACTGCAGCTAGTTACAGATTCAGAGCCATCCCCTAGCAGGCTGCTGGCATGCTGTAAATGGAAACACAACAGCCTTTGGATTATAGTGTGAGAGCCGTACGAGAACTAAGGAAGCGACCCTGCTTGCAATGGCGGGGTATGTGGTGAGCCTCACTGTCTGTGAACAGGACAGAAGATGGAGCAAAATATTTAGCCTAATTTTTTAACGCACAAAATTAGATGCATGCATGTGTATGTAGATAGGAAAGGGCATTCCTCTCTGATGAGCAAGATAAACTTCTTTTGTATTTGCATTTTTTTCCCTAAGAGCACTAGCAGTGTCTGAATTCAAATCCTTATGCTGTTAAAATAGCTGGCACGTGCACACATGCAAACCTATTTTCTACAAAGGGATAATGAAAGGTTTCTGTCCTCTCCAGGCAAAGAAGGATGAGTCGTGAATAGCACATGAAGCAGCCCAGTCTCTTCAGGGGACAGGTAGAGTCCCCGACACCCTCCCTGGCAAGTAGCTGATGCCTGCGGGGCTCATCTCTCTGCTTTCTGCCAACCGTGTATTCCATATTCCAGCCACGAGTCTGAATTACTCAAGGCAGGAGTCCTGTTCTTTTTGCAGAAAGCTAAAGTGCCCATTTCTCTCTTTCGTCCCCACAATAACACAGCAAGTCGTTTCTCTCTCTCTCTCTGTCTCTCTGACTCTGCCCAGCTGGAGCCAGGATTGGCTTCGTGGTTCTGAGAAGCGGCAGCTGCCCCGCTAGGGTGGGTATTTTGTAGCTTTTATTGCCTTGGAGCCAAATAATGCCTCTCCCTGGATTATTCAACAGTTGGCTGAATTCTCCAGGCGGAGCTAAAACATCTGCCACACAAGGAACTATTTTAAAAATGCTGGTGCTCCTTAGAGGCAGGAAGGTGAGACTGGCTTATTTCCTTGGAATCCAGCAAGAGAATGAAAATGCGGTCTGTCTACCCGGAGCCAGCCGCGCTCGTGGGCAGAGCAGGTGGCTGCCTGTAAGTTGCTGTGTGAGGGGTGCTAAGCAGGTTTACAGCCAAAAATATCCTCCTGCATCCAACTGGTCTTGAGATATTAAATCCTTCTTTATCCTTTGCTTTAGAGTTTTCTTTCCATCATCATCCTCTTTACAGATGCAAAGAATTTCAGGAGAGGATTATTTATCATTATCTCCTTGTTATAGGCTGTATTTCGTCTCCCCAGAAATTCTCCAGCAGCTCAGAGTGTGACAATATTTGGAGACAGGGTCTTTAAGGAGGTGATGAAGTTAAGTGAGTTCTTAAGGCAGACCCTGTATCTCCAGGGCCTCAGAGGCGACTGAGACATAGTCCTGGCCCCAAAGGTATTAGGTTGCAACATAACCTAGGTTACAGGTTATATAACTTAGGGTCTCCGGTCTGATTGGTGTGTTCACAGGAAGAGATTAGGACACAGACACACAGCGAAGGTTGTGCAGAGACACGGGGAGAAGATGGCCAAGTATAAGGACATAAAAAGGAAAGCCAAGGACCCCCAAAGATGGGGCCGACCAACCTTGCCACACCTTGATCTTGGATTTCCAGCCTTCGCATATGTAAGAATACAAATGCCTGGTTTTTAAGCCCCCTCTTTGTGCTAGGCTGCTAAGGTAGCCCCAGCAAATGGATACACTCCTTAAAGTAAATTAGTTTGCCCATCATCTGCCCTTTGCCAACTAGTTGAGGTTTGGAATAGAAATGGGAAATATGCACTTCACAAGAAGAGAACGGTCTGGAGAAGAAGTCCAAGGAAAGATTAGTATAAGGAAGCTGAGCGCAGGGGAAGGCAACAGTCTGGATAGAAGGAAGAGTTAGAGAGAAGGAAGGAGGGCCTTAGAGCGCCATCACCTGACACGTGTATACACTTGATGGATTCCAAAGTGCCCTGGTGGTCACAACGGCATCTTATGCAGCAGTGTTTGAGGGAGGAGCTGTCTCCATTTACAGATGGAACCAGAGTCTCAGGAAAGATGTGTGTGGGTTGCTCCAGGCCACCCCCAGAGCCTTGGCAGAAACCCCACGTCCTGGGATCCCATTGAAGATGGATAGCTTAGGTGGCAGGGACCCAAAGTGGCAGGGCAGGCCCTGTGCCTCTCGTTGGGCTCATCTGGGACACAGCCCCCCCCCACCAGCCTGTGGAATCTGGACCTTTCTAGGAACAACAGGCCAAATCACCCTTGAATCTAACAGTTTTATATTGCAACCTAATACCTTTGGGGCCAGGACTATGTCTCAGTCGCCCTTGAGGCCCTGAAGATACAGGCATTAGAGCTTTGCCCAACTGAGCAAAATATTTGCTGATCAAACCAACATGATGCCCTCTTTATTTCCTGCAAGAACCGGATGTATTAATCCAAAGTACACACAAGGATTTATTCCAAAACTCCACTAACCTATGCCCTGAAGGTTATGAATGATCTGGCCACATTCCTGAGGTGTTCACTGCTGCATACCTGGCCAGAATGCTCTGTGTTATCACAAAGAAAAGTGTCCAGCCTGGGCAGCATAGCAAGACCCCTATATAAACAAAACAAACAAAACCAAGCAAAAAATAACTGACACAAGGAAGCTGCTTCCTAAGCCCGCCTGTCTGCCACAGAAACTTGACCTTGACATCCACTTAGGCTCTTAATGCAGAGCCTGACAGTAATGACAACAAAAGCTACTGACTCTATAAAAGGAGCGGTATACAGCTTAGTAAATTCACTACCTGTTTACCCACATATACAACACACACCTGTAAATGGCAGGTGGCCACGATGTGGTTTAGGCGTGAACCAACACCTTCTCACTATCTAGCACTGGCCCAATCTCTTTGGGGGTCACACACCCAGGTCTGAATTTTCCTCTGGGGTCTGCTGAGTCACCTCTCATTCTATGAGGCCAAGCCTGGCTTTGTGGATGAGCAGCCAAGGCGAGACCACGCTGAATTTGATGGTCTGCTCGCTCTGTCTTGAAACTCTTAGTACTTTTTGAATGGGGAGCCCCACAAATCATGTCACTGGTTCTGAGAGAGGCCTCACCACTTTTCTCTATCAGGGTTGCTGTATACATCGCAGGGAATTCCCAGCCTGCCTGCATGTGATTTGGAAGGGCAGACAGGGTATTCTCAGTGTGGGAGGGGGACGTTAACCTGAACTCAGGGACCTCCTGATATAGAAGTGCAGGCAGCTGCCATCACCCAATCCAAGGGCTGCTGCTAAGCTGCTGTCATGCTTATGGCAACCAGGAGTACCAAGGTCTGAGAAGGGGCATGGTGGCAACGGCACGGCTTCTGGTGCAGAAGCCAGAAAGTTCTGTCCAAAACTGGGAGCAGGGCTCAGTCCCTGTGAAGCAGGGGCTGGCAAAAAACTGGCAGAGGCGGCCAGGGACCCAGCCTGCTGGGTTGGGGTTAGGGGCCAGACCTCCATCCCAGCTGGGAAATGGGAAGGCAGCTGGAAGCCAGCCAGGAGCTCTGGCCCCTAGCCAATTCCAGCAGACAGAGGGGAGAGGGGAGCCCTGGTTCTGTGTCCCTGCAGGCTTCTGGGGACCTGCTGAGCAGAGATCTAACATCCGCAGGCTGAGCTGCCACTGACCACCAGCAGCGAAGGACCTGAACCTTTCATGAGGGTCATGTTGTCACAGCTGGGAGCTGGGGAGGCCCAGCAAATAGAGCCTAATTTAACAGATTTATGCTAAATCTGGAATTTTCATCAGTGGTTTCTCTCTGTAGATCCTTATCTGATCTTATTTGCTGCTGTGTAGTTTTGTCAAAGTCCTGGGATTAAAGACGGATGGCTCATCTTCAATGCTGGCGCTCCAATTTCTCCCTCTACCGTGGGAGTGAAAAGTCTTTCTCTCTCTCTCTCTGTACCTTCTCTCCTTGGCACCCCCTTTCTCCCTCTCTCCTCCCTCATTCCTTCTCCCCCGCCCCCCTCCTGTCTCCCATCCCACCTCCCTCCTCTCTCCCTCTCCCTCCTCTCCCTGGATCCCTGGGTAATGAGCACCTCTCAGCCCAATGCCCCACGCCCGCAGAGCTCCCGCCTTGCCCCCCCCCCCAACTTGGCCCGCGCAGCCCATGTGAAACTTGTCCACCGGCTGCCTGGCGGGGCCTGGCCACTTCACTATTTCCTCTCCACACATGTCCTATGTCCACCCCAGACACAGAAGCTGTGCTCTGGGGGAGAAGAAATACAAACGGACACACGGGCATTACATCCTGGATTCTTTCTGGAGTTTACATGAAATGACCTCTAAGATTCCTGCCAGATCTATCCTGAGTAAGCCAAAACCTGGTGTATAAAAATTCTACCTGAAGACTGGCCGACATCTAAAACAAGTACTCTACGTACCCACGTGCAAATTGTGATTGAGTCCAGCAATAAGTAGACCACAGCTAATGTTTATTGAACACTGACTCCAGGCCGGGCATGGTGCTAATTACACGGTCTCACTCCTCACAGCAGCCCAGGAGGGATGCGGCAGTGTCCCCATGTTACAGAGAAGAGATCTGGAGTGCTTGTGTGATTCACCACGGTCACAGCTTGTAAATGAAAGGGCCCAGACTTGATCCCTGCTTCTTACCCATCTGACAGCCCCAGCAGGACGTGAGGACCTCGTTCCCAGGCCCTGAGGGGTGGCCCTTACCCACAACAAGCTCTCAGAGGCAGCGGTGGCCCCCAGCCTGGAGCAGCTAAGCTGATGGGTTTTCTCCGCCCCTGACATTGATAATTCTGGCAGTTCATCCCGTTCTTTTTATCTCTGCACAGACTCGCTGCTCCCCAGCCCTGACTATGTGCTCAGACAGAATATTTCCCTGAAACCCCTGGGATCAACGACTCTGAAGGGCACACCTGGTTCACGCTCACGCCCAACTTGGCTTCTGTGTGTGTACACCCGCCCTTGGGGGCATCTGCTGAAGTGACTCACACTCTGGAGGACTGTACCTGGCCAGCAGCTCTGCTTTCTATCGATTAAATCTGATGAGCCACTCGGCTGTGGAATCCAATCTCATTGCCTTTCAGCATGTGCCACGTGGCTACTAAGTGATTTTCAGAAAAGTGTCAGACGAGGACAAAGAAGCAAGTGTGTGCATGTGTATATGTGTGTGCATGT